>NC_060144.1:280594182-280897213 GCF_021461385.2 Schistocerca piceifrons
CGGCGCGCATAACCACGCCTTCTTCGGAACACACTAAAACTACCAACTGCCTAAAGAGGCATGGTCCAACACTAAAAACGAACGCCCAAAAGGGCAAAAGACTCGCATAAAATGTAAAATAAACGGTACGTGTGTACCATGTCAATAGCTTTATAATCATTAAATTATTCACGATTGCTGACGCGCTGCAATGTTAAAAGTTGTCTTTTTTGTATAACTATAGACGCAGTTCAGGAGTAATAAATGAATATATAGATGTGTGAAGTAATAGGTGCATCTAGAAACATTGACAGTTCCAAGCACAGCGAAGGGCTGTCTACAGTTGCAAATCCTACCAGTTGTCATCGAAATTTACTTCACATCGCCTCTGAACTTTCAATGAAAATGTGTTCCATACGTTAAACGTAGCACGGAACTGTGTTGCGTTTCATGTGAGAACGGATGAAACTATTATTAAACTGGGATCTGGTGGAAAATGCAGTTGTCGTCCAAGGCTTAACCCATTAAAATACGCGATGTTCTCCGTTCTGGAGAAGCAGAGAAAAGGATGAAGAGCAGTGAGGCACTTTACACTATATTCCCAGTGTACAGTACACCATTCTACTTTCAGGAACACATAACGTCGATAGGCCTATAGGGAGTCCAATTACGTGTATTAATACATATAATTGGGGATAGACCATAAGACATCAACTGAGTGAGGAAGCACACAGAATTTACGGACGTTATCAGTGTTATGACAGGTCGAAGAATAGGAAAACATTTACGCTACATAACAGAAATGGCACAGGTAATGGGATTAAAACTTTGTTTCTGCCGTTTTCAGCAATTTAATTGGGGCCTTGAGTCTGTTCTGCTCCCAGTTACCAAACCCGATAACCAACTTAAACGGGCGCTACGACGTCTCTGTGGATCCCCCGTGTCGTCTTTGAATGCAATTACCGCCTTGCCTCCGGATGCGGTTAAATTAATCAACTTAGCCACTCGCGCTTGGCTCTTCTGCAAAGGGCTCCTTTTCTCTTGACGCTTCCTTTATATCACACGCAAATTTCTCTGCGATCCTTCCGGTGAAGAATAGGTCCCGTGTAAGTACATGATTTTCAGAAAATACGTATTAAGAATTCAGAATGTGACAGTATTGTGTTGACTCTTAATTCCAAATGCTTCAAAGTGTGGCACACTATCCTACTTCACATAGTTCTGGTTATCATTGAGCGGTGGCTTGCAGTTCCGAAAGAGATAACTTTTCGTAAATGTGATATTACCATATCTGTTTTCAAGATGGCTCTGCTTTGAGTCAGCCCGCCACGAATTCCTCTCTTGTCCCAACCTCTTCCTCGCAGAGTAACACGTACAACCTATATCCTAAATTATTTGCTGGATGTATTCTGTCCTATCATCCTGTCCGTTCTTCTTGTTAGTGCTTTCCTCGCGGATTCTACAGAGAACCTCCTCCCATATCAGTCCACCTAATTTTCAATACTCCTCTGTAGTACCACATCTTAAATGCTTCGATTAGCTTCTTTTTTGGTTTCCCCACTGTCAGTGTCTCACTGCCATACAATGCTTTGCTCCAAACATACAGTCTCAGAAACTTCGTGAGATTAAGATCTGTCTTTGAGACTATTAGACTTTTCTTGTCCAGGAACGCCTTTTTACCAGTGCTAGCCTACTTTTTATGTCCTCCTTGTTTCGTCCATAACGGGTTACTTTGCTGGAAAGGTAGCAGAATTCCTTAACTTCATCTACGTCGTAATCACTGGTCCTGATGTTAAGTTTTTTGCTCTTCTTATTTCTGCTACTTCCCATTACTTTCGTTTCTCCTCGGTTTACTCTCGATCGATATTCTATTCGCATTAGATTGTTCATCCCACTCAGTGGATCCTATAGCTCTTGTTCATCTTCATGATGATAGCAATGTCATCAATAAATCTGACATCCTTTCACCTAGGATTTTAGTTCCACTCTTGTTTTCGTCGTTGTTCTTTCCCTATAGCTTTTCCGTATTCTTCGTAGATTTGGGAACATCTTGCAGAATTTGACATTGTCGAACGCTTTTTCCAAGTCGCCAAATCCTATGAAAGTGCACTGATTTTTCTTTAGTCTTGCTTTCATTATCAACTGCAACGTCAGAATTGCCTATATGATGCCTTTATCTTTCCTAAAGCCAAATTGATCATCATCCCGATTTTACTTTTCGTTCTTCTGTATATTATCTCGTCAGAAACTTGGATGCAAGATCTGTTAAGCAGAATGTGCATTAATTCTCGTACTTGTCGGCTCTTGCAATCTTGGGAATTGTGTGGATGATGTTTTCCCGAAGGTCAGATGGTATATCGCCGGACTCATACATTCTACACACCAATGTGAATAGTCATTTTGTTGCCACTCCCCTCCCTCCTCCCGATTATTTTCGAAATGCAGATGGAATGTCACCCATCCCTTCGGCCTTGTTCGATCTTAAGTGTTCCAAATCTCTTTGAAATTCCGATTCTAATACTGAATGCCCTATCTCTTCTATAAACACTCCGGTTTCTTCTTCTATCACGCCATCAGACAAGTATTCCTCCTCATACAGGCCTTCAGTATACTCATTTCACCTATCCGCTCTCTTCTCTGCTTGTAACAGTGTAATTTCCATTGCACTCATATGTTACAATCTTCATACTTAATTTCACCTAAAGCTGTTCTGACTCTTCTATATGCTGAATCATTCCTGCCGACAAGCATTTCTTTTTCAATCTTTCCCATTTTTCATGCAAACATTTTGCCCTTGCTTCCCTGAATTTCTTATTCATTTCGTTCGTAAACGAATTGTATTTCTTTATTCCTGAATTTCACTGAACATTTTTGTACTTCCTTCTTTCATTGATTCGCTGAAGTATATCTTCTGTTAATCATGGTTCTTTTGCAATTATCGTCTTTGTAGGTATGACTTTCTTTCCAACTTCCGTTATTGCCCTTTTTACAAAAAATGTTTCAAATGGCTCTGAGCACTATGCGACTTAACTTCCGAGGTCATCAGTCGCCTAGAACTCAGAACTAATTAAACCTAACTAACCTAAGGACATCACACACATCCATGCCCGAAGCAGGATTTGAACCTGCGACCGTAGCGGTCGCTCGGCTCCAGACTGTAGCGCCTAAAACCACACGACCACTCCGGCCGGCACCCTTTTTACAGATGTTCATCCCTCTTCAACCGAAGTGCCTACAGAGCTACTCCTTACCGCAGTATTTATAGTCTCAGAGAACTTCTAGTGTGTTATCTCATTCTTTAGTACTTCCTTACTCCCCTTCTTTGCGCATTAATTCTTCGCGACTAGTTTCTCAGACGTCAGCTTCCCTTTCATCGCTATCAAATTCGGATCTGAGTCTATATCTGCTATTATGTACGCCTTACAACCCTGTATCTGATTTCGTATTCTGAGCATGAGCGTGATTCAGTCTAACTGAACTCCTGTGTATCTCACGGTCTTTTCCAAGAATACCTCATTCTTTGCGATTCTTGAACAAATTTTTCGCCGATACTAACTGAAATTTACGACAGATCTCAATTAGTCTTACCCATCTCCCATTCCTAGTACCAAGTACGTATTTCCCGTAACTCTTTCTTTTGCTCCTTCCCCTACGACTGCATTTGAATCGCCCAAGAATACTAGATTTTTACGGAACTAACCGATTTATTGTAAGAACATCTCAGTCAGCTTCAAACAGTTCGCTTTACAGGTCTCCTAAACGAGAATCTTACCGTCTTACCGTTAAAGGGGAAACATTCTCACCTCCTGAGCTTCCCCGTTCTGAGTCTTAGTGCGCCTCCATAGCGGTGGTTCTAACAGTATCTCTACGGTTTTAACAACATGAATGGCAAGAGTAAGACTTGATTTCCAATCCTGCACACAGCCTGAATCAACAGCGAGTTTTGCAAAGTAGCATTAAACCATCAATAGCACGTGAGTAGGTTGTTTATCCACCATAGTCTTTCTCTCGGGAGTGCGACTCCTACAATGAACGCAGAAGGGCATCTGTGGTGTCTGGAACATATACAACAGTATTCCAGTAGCCACATCGATGTATGTGTCGTACTGGCGGAGGCAAAGCGGTTATGACGTCGTGAGTCGCATCTCAGCTGCACATTTTTTGGAGTTTAGGTTCGAGACAGGTCAGGAATACACAAGCAAAAATAATTACAGTAAACATAGGTCCGTGAATGAGGTGTCTGCGAGATATCAGTGAATGTGAAGGTTACGAGCTACCATCCATTTGGCCTCAGATTCCACCCTCCACGGCCTACCTTTATAAGAAATATATTAGAAAAAAGCGCACCACTAAGGAATTATCTAGACGGAAATAAAATCGCTAGATGCCGCAGTCGGTAGATACACGTACAGAAAATTAAAGGATTACAATTTCAAAAAAAAAAAAAAAAAATCGATGACGTGTTCAAGATAAACAGGTTCGCAAATTGAACAAGTCAATAACACTTCCTGGCAGATTAAAACTGTGTGCCCGACCGAGACTAGAACTCGGGATCTTTGCCTTTCGCTGGCAAGTGCTCTACCATCTGACCTACCGAAGCACGACCCATGCCCGGCCCTCACAGCTTTACTTCTGCCAGTATCTCGTCTCCTACCTTCCAAACTTTACAGAAGCTCTCCTAGCACTCCTGAAACAAAGGATACTGCGGAGACATGGCTTAGCCACAGACCTGCCCATAAATCTCCAAACGTTCTCAGTTGGGTAGAGATCCAGCGAGCCAGCTGGCAAAGTTAGGGTTTACAAGCACGAAGACAAGCATTAGAAACTTTCACCGTGTGTGGGTGGGCATTATAATTCTGAAATATAAGCCTAGGATGGCTTCCCATGTAGGCGAACAGAACGTGGCGTAGAATATCGTCGGCGCACCACCATGATGCAAGGGTGTTGTGGATGAAAACCAAAGGGGTTTTGCTATAAAAGAAATGACACCACAGACTATTTCTTCTGGTTGTCGGACCGTCTGGTGCACGACAGTCAATTCTGTATTCCGCCGCTGTCCGAGAAATCTCCAGACAAGTCTTCGTTGGTCATTGGGGTTCAATTCGAATCGGGATATATCACTGAAGATATATCTACCCCAGTCAATAGGATTTGGCGGTACGTCGACTATATTTTATGCCCCATTTTGATGCCCTTCATGGGAACTCATCGTCACATACGTTTCACTAAGATAATACCGAACCACACACGGCGAGAGTTTCTACTGCATGCTTTCGTGCTTGCCAAACTGTACCTTGGCCAGAAAGGAGGCCGGATCTCTCCCTAACTGGAAACGTTTGGAGCGTTTTGAGCAGGGACCACCAACGAGCTCAGGATTTTGACGATGTAAGGCTCCAATTGGACATAATGGACACGGAATCCCTCAGGAGGGCCACAGCAACTCTATCACTCAATGTCAAGGCGAATAATTCTTGTATATGAGCCAGAGGTGGACCAACACGTCACTGATACGCTTAATTTGTAAAGCTGTTCCTCTTGTATAAATCAGCCATTTTTGTTGAAACTGTAACCATTTCTCTCTGTACATGTTCTTACATCACATTTAACGATTTCCGTTCCATTCGGATTATTCCTTCGTGGTGCTTCGTTGTTTTCCTTTTTTTTTTGCACAAAAATCCCTCACTACACTGACGTTATAATTTATTATATATTCGTAACTGTTCGTGGAGCTCTACATAATGCCTTTAGACCTAAATTGCGGATTCCTACAGGTAACTCCGAATAATTTGCTAAAGCTTGTATCTAATTGCTTCTGTAAACTTCGAGGAATATTCTGCGATTTCCACGCTTAAAATACCGAAGCTTGTTTAAACCGTATAATTCACTGCACCAGTTCTTCAGCATTATCCACGGCTGTGCTGTATATTTCACTACTGGAATCACCTCAGACGGAAAAGCTTAGAAATTTGATGTCTGGTGACATAAGAGGCCAAGGTAAAGGCCATGCCTGTGGTGCTTCATACGAAAATATCGTTAGAACAATTTAAGTCAAAATGTGCCTTCCAAACTAAACAATGAAACAAAAGACATACTCTCGTTTCTTTATTAGTATTAAGAGTTACACTTGTTTTGAGCAAAAGCTATACTAATTGCTATACAGAAATCACGAGGCTAGATATCATACCAATCAACATAAAGCTAGCAAAAAACAAAGCAAATCGGAATGCGCCTGGAATCGAATGCAGAACCCAACAATCTGCACACATTGGCAGTGATTGTTAGCCAGGCAATTGTCGCTGGTTGTGGTATTATTACTATACGTCTATTTTCCGGTGAAATATGTAGATATTTTGAAGGCTAATCCCTTCTTGATGAAACCATTCTCTTCTGTCACTGGGTGTTCATTTCCGTTCCATGCAACTATCACATCCTATCCTCTTTCAAAGACGTCCTCCTAGGCCACCTTCCGAGCAGTTTCCCTTCAAAAAAGTAATAACGGGAAAAATCGTAAATATCAAAATATAATCAATGTAGAGCACTGAAATTGCGCGAATACGCTGTCCAAGTAACACACTTAAGTGATTAACATTGCAGGATCACATGTTACTGTAAGCACAAGATAAGCCATTGTAGATGTGTAATATTGGTGTATTAATAACCGGTGTAACCGACAGAATATTGAACGCTATTTCGCGAAAATGTGTTTATTGTTCTGTACAGGTTCATTATGCCAGTTTGAGGGATGGAGTTCCAAGCACGTTCCACGCGGTCGGTCAATACAGGACGCTTAATGCTGTTTGTGGATGACGCTGGAGTTGCTGTCCGATGGTGTCCCATATCTGCTTGGCTGTAGACAAATCTGATCATTCAACAGAGCAAGGCAACATGTCGACACACTGTAAAGCGTGTTGGGTTAAGACAGCGATAGGTGGGCGAGCGTTATCCTGTTGGAAAGTACCCCATGAATGCTCTTCATGAATGGCAGCAAAACAGATCGAATCACCAGATTGATATACAAATTTTGCTGCTAGGATGCACTGGATTACAAAGAGAGTGCTCCTTCTGACATACGAAATCGCAACTCCGACTACAGCTCCCGATGTAGGTCCAGTGTGCTTAGCACACAGACAGGATGGTTATGGGCTCTCAACTGGCCTCCTTCTAACAAATACACTGCCATCACTAGCACCTAGACAGAGCCGGCTTTCGTCAAATACATCTCCACACTGCCCTTCAATCAGCTCTAGTTTGACACCATGAAAGTCGCAAAAGGCGGTAGTTCGGGGTAAGCGGAATGCACCCTACAGGGCGTCCGGTTAGGAGCTGTCCTTGAAGTAACCGGTTTGTAAGGGTTCCTTGTGTCTCTTGGCGTCAACTGCTGCTGACGTTGCTGCTGCAGGTGCACTACGATACGCCAGAGCCATACGCCTAACACGACGTTCTTTCTCTCTGTAGTGTTACATGGCCGTCTGGAGCCCAGTCTTCTTCCGATCATACATTCCTGTGAACATCGCAGCCAGTAATCGTGAACAGTGGCCGTATTCCAGCTTCCCGTATCCCTTTTAAAAGACCTCATTTAAACTCAGTGGGATGTTAATAACGGCGTCTTTGCGCCTTAAAGGCATTCTTGACTAACGTCAACTCACCAAGTCCAGTCTCAAAAGTAACCAATGCTCACCACAGTTACGGCGTATGTTTGAAGCAATCCTGATTTGCATCCTCACAGTAGCGCTGTCAGCGTCATTCTTACGCGACTGGTGCGAATTTGAACAGATATCATCTCTGAGTCGCAGGAACACGCCTAACAACTTTTGTTTATGTCCCACAATACTTTCTTCGTTTTCCGACTTCTTTTTTTCGTTAACGCATCAAAGAGCATAGTGTTATACCTGAAGATATGTACAATATCCATTTTTCCCTTTTCTGTTTCCTTCGCCATCTCTCAAGACTTCTCGTTTTCTTTCTCATTTCCATCCGGCTTGTCATTTTCCGTCACATCCAAATTTCAGCAGCTTCCAAGTCGATTCCTTCCCAATTTACCCAGACTCCAACTTTCAGGTCCATAGTACAGTGTACTTCACTCAATTTATCTTGCACACAATTTTCTGACATATGTATTTATATGATAGCTGATTAAAATGGTTTTCTTCGTTATAAATGCCCGTGTAGCCAATGCAATCTTCTCTTTAAGCGTCTATCGTCTCTGTGATTATACTGTCTAGATAACAAACATGCTTCACCTGATAAATTCTGATGTCACCAATTTTTATATTAGTTTTAGTTTCTCCCATATTTTGCCGCGCTATCATTACTTTTGTTTTCCATTTATTCACCTTTAATTTCCACAGTTAGGGAGTCTGTGATAGAACTTGGAACGTTCTATTCATTTCTTTATTAGAGTCTGCACCTATCACAATGTCGTCATCAAACTAGATACAATGTATTTTTTTCAGTACTGGCTTTTATTCCCTCGCCTTCTCCTACCTAATCTGGGCAGTTTCTTTAAGGAACACAACTAAAAATGCGGTGACACTGTGCATTCTCGTCTAGCCCCTTTTCTAAACTTGTCCTCTACCTCTTCCTTATTGATGTCTATTTTTGTGCTTTGATTTTGATACAGTTCATTCTTCTATCCTTGCAGCCAAATCTTATTGTTTCCTCCATAGTTCTGAAGAGTAGCTCCTGTTTCACAACGTTAAAAGTTTTTTCTAAATCGATAAAGGTAAGGTGTGCTCTATTCATATCCATCCTTCTCACTAATAATTTGTGCGAACCAAAGCTGCTTCCCTTGTATCTCTTCCTTCTCTAACTCCGAAGTGGTCTCGATAAATACGCTAATCTACTTTTCCTTCAATTCTGCTCTTGACAAAGTTAATGAGTATTTTGGAGGCCTATGGTAACATTGATAGTGTTCTGTAATTGGCAGAGACAACTGCATTTAGTATTTTATGCATGTGTCAAGGTTCTGCGTTGTACGAAGTCTTTCAGCAAGTTTTCTCTTTAGTATGAGTCATTTATTTTTCTGAATAATCCGTCTTTCTTGTTGCTACCAAAATTTTTCAGCAATTCTGCCGCCATTTAATCAACACTATTTGTTCCTCTTTTTCTGAGTCTACGATAGACATTTTCAGATTCATATCTCATGATTAGAGGACTTAACATTTCACTTTGACACTCTTGATATTTTCAGCTAGATTATTTTCATCCTTAAGTCCTTATTATTGTACAGTTCGTTTATGTATTCTTTCCAACGAGCATATATCTAATAATTACTGTCTATTAGTAATATTCCTTCTATGATTGTAACTACTACTTATGTCGTTGTAGGTTTGTACTGAAGGGCTCTGATTTTCTTATTTGGTTGCCTTCTCCTGATCCTCGCCGCTCTCTTCAGCAGTTCTGTTCGAGTATTTCTCTTTTTAATCTCAGCATTTGGTTGTAATTTGATTTTTAATTCTTCTGTAGATATTTCTTATCAATCTACGACTATTTAATTTAATACAGTTACCCTCCCTTCCTCCTCCCAGATGTTTCCGGTGCATCCCTGGTGTTGGCCTTATTTGTACTGACGCTTCACTCGTTGTGGGGTTAGCAGCTGGATCTTGATGCATACGAAAAGATGGTAGAGCTCCGGTGTCTTCTGTCCTGATAGTTTTTCCTAGCACTGCGATGGGCGAGGTGTCAGTTCCTGATCAGGCATTGTAGTCTGAAACCGTTATTATACGTCGTAATGTATCGCTTATATTACAACAGTTCGTTACAGCGTTTAACAGCAGACGTAATTATCCTACAGAGAGTACGTCACTAGAGAATGCGAATCTATTGTTCAGATAAATTATGTACGACTTGCTCTTGCTTCGAGTCTTGACTTTTACTGTTTGTTGGTTCAAATGGATTTGCAGAGGAGGATGTTCAGTATTTATTTTAATAACATACGTGACATATAGAACTGTATTCAGATTTATTTATTTCCATTGTTATTATGATCCTGTTATAGTAACTGAAAATCGGTTATGTAATTTCACCTGATTAAGCCTGTTGGAAGTGTTCGGTGGGGTAACGCGACTATAGCACGCCATCCGCTTGCTGTGGAATGTGCTATTACATTTTCGAAATTCGAACCCTCAGCCTAATGTTCTTCACGAAGTCCGATTATCGTTGCTATTATGACGCAAATCGTTTGTTGCATTGCAATTTAATATTATCAAGGTGCTGCGCTGCGTCACCAAGCTTTTCTGCTCTCCAACCGCGACCTCTGAGACTATTTCAAGATTTTGAACTGTCAAGTTTCTTAATGTAGATCGACGCAACAGGATTTTCAGCTTTATCATTAGTACAATAGTCTACATCTCCATATCATTATTATAGTCCTGGCGTCGTTAGTGTGATGTGCCCCACCGCTCGAATCAGTATCACTCAAAAAAGAATTTAATATTGATTATGTTGATCCCACAGCTGACATTAAGGTTGATGATTAATGAAAATCACCACAGGTTGCGGGGCTGTGCTGAAGTCAGAACATAGACGGTCCAGTTGTCGTACGTAATTGCTTACGACCGCTCGGCGGAAGTACGGCGAACCGATAGAGCATGCTGCGTAAGTGTTCTTGAATGTTGCCTTTAACATTACATACGGCAATCACGCCATCTACGTCTTGACTGCAGCATAACGTGGCAACTTGAATGTGTCCAAAGAAACGAAAGTGGTCGTAACATAATAAATGTATAAAAATAAGGCTGAGGTTGTTTTCAATAATCACGAAGAAAAAATATCACATCATACATTTTCTCTACATAATTTATTTATTCCTGGGCGCTATATTACATTGTAACTCGGATATTCAAACTTAGACGGACTGTTACGTGACGTTGTTGAAATTTCACGAAGGGTGTTAGTTATTTTGCTGACGTTTCTCTTGGTTGTAATAAGAAAGCTGTAACAAAAATCTCACAACCGTCAACGACCTGTAATCTAGACTCAAGATAGTGCGGTGATGTTGCAAGAATACTTTTCACGCACAGTGAGATATAATTGACTTTTCTACTAAGCAATTGGTTCACACTGCTCATAGACTCACGCCAAGACAAGACAGTTCTGCTACTGGCAAGGAGTGCACCCCACGTTCCCACAGCTAATGGCCAGCGCGGATTACTTCTTGGGGTTTCGTTCTTGAAAACTTGACAACGCACGAAGTGAATCGGGCTTTCCATATGTTTTCATATTTTACAAATGTTTGATCATATTAATAACTGCATCTTAATGATTTCAATGAAGACAGACTTTCTACCCTTCTGTATTTCTTATTTAACGTCTTTCTCAGTTAATAAATAGTATTGTAGCTAAAGGTTTTGGCACGCAATCTGTATCCCAGTAGGTAATATAGGTATACGTAATATTCTCCACTGTTTCCATGTCAGCTGAAGGCAGGATCTTACCGAAACGTGGCAGCTTTCGTTGGTGCAAACACCGATCGATGCTTCTCTGTGGTGTCTGCTGTCAAATGTAATAAGTAATATGCTTTGGTTGATAAGATAGTAATCGTGACTCCAGTAGCGAAAGGTGAGGTACATGTTTGACCCTCCATATCAACGCTGGAAAAAATACCTTGAAGCAACCACTATACACTTAATTTTCTTGAGAGTTTCGTTCTGTGCAAGTGTTATAAGTGACAAACGACCAGTGATATCACGACTTGTACTACTGGTAATGCACGAAACTGGATTAGTACTGATAATCATCTTAGCAGTTTGTGTCTAAAACGCAGCTGTAGATGATAAATAGAAGATAAAAATAACAAATCAAACTATTAATTGATTAACATAGAAAATAAATACCTCAAATGAGGGGTAAATATTATGAGCTCTTTCCGTGTAATACCGTCTATATTGCTTAATGACTGTTTGTTTATTACACTGGTTCATGACATGGTTGGACTACTATCACCATCAGACCGAATCTTACAAGTTTTCAAACGAAGTAGAGTCTCATAGTTCAGTAAAATGTACAAAAAATGAAAGGCATCACAGAAAACAAGCAATATCCTGGAACCGATGTTATACGGATCGTCAGCCTGACATTTACTTATTTAACTACCTTCTAAGATAAATGTAGCACCAGTTGTTAATTGACTGTTGTTGATAGGTAAATGCCTATTTCACGCTTTTGTACATATCTGACATCAAATGAATTTGTTATGGGTACTTTTCTCCTACGGCAGCAGCTGAAGGCGCACAGCATGCTGTAGCATAATTATCAACACGAGACAAATAATGGTTTCCTGTTCATCGTTCTGCCGGAAAAACTCACAGGAATTGGAAGACCACTCACACCGGAAGATATTGCGAAAAACAATTATAGTAGCTAGCAGTTGTGGTAGCCGTTGAAGGCTTTTGTTTCGAGGGATAGGGGGTGAAAGACGTCGACGCTAAAAAGCTTCCGTTGTCAAGAAACGGAAAACCTTCTCAACCATTATCATTGTCTTTTAAAGGCTGGTAAGTTTTAATTGGCTACAGCCGCTTCGTATTAAATTGGAGGCGGTCCTCTCATTAGTTTTAACGGCATAATACGCCTTTCAGAGTTTGTATGCTTTTCGCTAAACAAAAGGAACAATATTTACGAGACACAAAACGATATTGTTCTACGAATAACGGTAGAAAGCTTTCGGAATATTAACAATTCCTCTGCCATTGGGACACTAGGCAGTGAAAACGGAAGAAGGCAGCGAATCTGTAGCGGTTCGTCTTTCACGGAAACGACAGGGTGCTTATTCAGCATTAACGGATGGTGCACAGAAAAGTGGCGAAGAAAATTAGACACCTATTAAGCACGTGCATCTGTAAAATTGTTTCTTATTTGTCTGCCATTTCTACTACTTTTATTTCTTCTGCCTCCATTAACAAAATCGGTCAGGTATGTCTTCATCCTTGTCCACCTTATTGCAAGAACGGCATGTTATTATTTCTTTTGTTACTTTTTCTGTGAGTCAACTTTTACCTGCCTCTTTTCTCCTTCAGATCCAGTTCACACGAGTAGCCGTAAGTACTGGGGGAATGTTTAATTTGTCGATGTTGTCATAATTACAGATACTCGTTTTTATGCTGCGCCGTAGTGACCAATATTGAGTCTGCTTTTATTTTAGTTGTGCACTCATCAAAAAAAGTTTTGCATCACTTGCATCACCTCGGATCCGAGAGTTTCTGGACCTGTACAGAAAATTAGAATAGAGAACAACATAAACATCATTTCCGCCCTTTTCATTGCGCAGGAAAACCAAATATTGCATACTGTACCACCATAAAGCGAGACCGTCAGAGGTGGCGGTCCAGATTGCTGTACACACCGGTACCTGTAATACCTAGTAGCACGGCGTCTTGCGTTGATGCATGCTTGTATTCGTCGTGGCAAACTATACACAAGTTCATCAAAGCACTGTCGGTCCAGATTGTCTCACTTCTCAAAGGCGATTCGGCGTAGATACCTCAGAGTGGTTGATGGGTCACGTCGTCCATAAACAGCCCTTTTTAATCTATCCCAATAATGTCCGATAGGGTTCATGTCTGGAGAACTTGCTGGCACCTCTATTGGCGCGATGTCGTTATCCTGAAGGAAGATGTGCACGATAAGGGTGCGAATTGTCGTCCATGAAGATGAATGTCTCGCCAATATGCCGACTATATGGTTGCAATATCGGTCGGACAATGGCATTCACGTATCGTACAGCCGTTATGGTGCCTACCACGACCACCAGCGGCGTACGTCAGCCCCACATAATGCTACCCCAAAACGGCAAGGAACTTCTACCATGCTGCATTCGCTGGACACTGTGTCTAAGTCGTTCACCCTGACAAGGTTGCCTCCATACACGTCTCCGACGATTGTTTGGTTGAAGTCGTGGCGATACTCATCGGTGAAGAGAACGCGATGATGCCAATCCTGAGCGGTCCATCCGGCATTTTGTTGGGCCCATCTGTACCGCACCGCAAGGAGTCATGATTGCAAAGAGGGACCTCGCCATGGACGTCAGGAGTGAAGTTGCTCATCATGCAGCCTATTGCGCACAGTTTGAGTCGTAACATGACGTCCTGTGACTGCACGAAAAACATTATTCAACACGGTGGCGTTGCTGTCAGGGTTCCTCCGAGCCATAATCCGTGGGTAGTGGCCATCCACTGCAGTAGTAGCTCTTGGGCGGCCTGAGCGAGGCATGTCATCGAGAGTTCCTGTCTCTCTCTGTATCTCCTCCATGTCCGAGAAACATCGCTTTGGTTCACTCCGAGACGCCTGGACACTTTCCTTGTTGAGAGCCCTTTTGGCACAAAGTAACAACGCGGACGCGATCTAACCACGGTACTGACAGTCTAGGCTTGGATGAACTACCGACAACACGAGCCGTGTACCTCCTTCCTGGTGGAATGTCTGGAAGTGATCGGCTGTCGGACGCCCTCCGTCTGATAGACGCTGCTCATGCATGGTTGTTTAAATCTTTGGGCGGGTATCGTGACATCTCAGAACAGCCAAAGGGACTGTGTCTGTGATGCAACATCCACTGTCAACGTCTGTCTTCAGGAGTTCTGGGCAGGGAGATTGCAAAATTTGTTTGATGTGTGTATGTTAAAGCTCATACATCACAAAATCGAGAAGCTGACGTAGGTCTGTCTTTTTTATGAAGCTGCTATAGTTATATATTTGTTGGTATGGGCAACAAATAGCTCTTGAAGAGTTCATAACGAAAACGACCTTTGTAAAAAATTTACATTTTGCATGAAAACGAAAAACCGTTCTAAATAGTTGTATAACGTCTTGTCGTAAATTATACTTTTATGTGGATTTTTGGGAATGTCTAAAACATTTTATGACACTGTAGTAACTTACCTTTTAGTGAAACTGGTAATATTTTATTTTCAAATTACAGTTCTCACTGACACAGGTTCTTCTGCCAGAAAACGTAGCTGGGAGTATGAGACAATGACTCGATAGGTATATTTATTACTCTTTATAAGCTTCATAATATACTAGCGTTTTACGGAAGAAAATATTAAGTTACCTTAAAGATACACAAAACTTATCAAATGAAAGTTCACTGGTCCTCTCCACTAGTGTCGCCACATTAAATCATATACAAGTTCCGCTCATCTTCTTCCTCTCATGATTTTTTTTTTTTTTTGTACATTTCGTTTGAAACAATGGCCGGTACCTTCTCTCTTGTTGAATATCATTGACTGATCCACTTTGCAGTTGCAGAAAGGTGTTGGATGCTTTCGAGAAGTGGTAGTGACAGTGTCCCAATCATCAGATCCTTCAGTGACCTGGTTCTGTTTCTGACGTGACACTGAGGAGAAATCTTGACCATATGGCGTGAACGAATGACCTGTCTTGGGGGGAAAGCTGTAAGCAATTCTATTGAACTAGCCGAGTTACAGGAAGATTTTGCATGTAATCGAAAGATACAACTGCCACTAACCCATTGCGAGCATTCTGCTTGAAGAGTCTTTACAGTTCATTCGCTTTTCATACGTCAACGTTTTTTGAACAGTCAGTCCGGATTTCTCGCTGGCACTAACAGTAGATACCTAAAGTGCCACAGGTAGAATAAGAGTCGGACGGAGGATATTCAAATGATTGAAGGTATTGAACAACTGCCAGTAGAGTTTGTAGGGCATATTAATTTGATACTCGCCAAGAAAAAATGTCGTGCACTGTCACAGAATTTCATGCGGTTACCTTTTCGAAAAATGTTTAGGGAATGAGTATTGAGAAATTTCCTAAATATGAGTATTGAGAAATCCCCCCCATGAACCATGGACCTTGCCGTTGGTGGGGAGGCTTGCGTGCCTCAGCGATACAGATAGCCGTACCGTAGGTGCAACCACAACGGAGGGGTATCTGTTGAGAGGCCAGACAAACGTGTGGTTCCTGAAGAGGGGCAGCAGCCTTTTCAGTAGTTGCAAGGGCAACAGTCTGGATGATTGACTGATCTGGCCTTGTAACAATAACCAAAACGGCCTTGCTGTGCTGGTACTGCGAACGGCTGAAAGCAAGGGGAAACTACAGCCGTAATTTTTCCCGAGGGCATGCAGCTTTACTGTATGATTACATGATGATGGCGTCCTCTTGGGTAAAATATTCCGGAGGTAAAATAGTCCCCCATTCGGATCTCCGGGCGGGGACTACTCAAGAGGATGTCGTTATCAGGAGAAAGAAAACTGGCGTTCTACGGATCGGAGCGTGGAATGTCAGATCCCTTAATCGGGCAGGTAGGTTAGAAAATTTAAAAAGGGAAATGGATAGGTTGAAGTCAGATATAGTGGGAATTAGTGAAGTTCGGTGGCAGGAGGAACAAGACTTCTGGTCAGGTGACTACAGGGTTATAAACACAAAATCAAATAGGGGTAATGCAGGAGTAGGTTTAATAATGAATAGGAAAATAGGAATGCGGGTAAGCTACTACAAACAGCATAGTGAACGCATTATTGTGGCCAAGATAGATACGAAGCCCACGCCTACTACAGTAGTACAAGTTTATATGCCAACTAGCTCTGCAGATGACGAAGAAATTGAAGAAATGTATGATGAAATAAAAGAAATTATTCAGATTGTGAAGGGAGACGAAAATTTAATAGTCATGGGTGACTGGAATTCGAGTGTAGGAAAAGGGAGAGAAGGAAACATAGTAGGTGAATATGGATTGGGGGACAGAAATGAAAGAGGAAGCCACCTGGCCGAATTTTGCACAGAGCACAACATAATCATAACTAACACTTGGTTTAAGAATCATGAAAGAAGGTTGTATACATGGAAGAACCCTGGCGATACTAAAAGGTATCAGATAGATTATATAATGGTAAGACAGAGATTTAGGAACCAGGTTTTAAATTGTAAGACATTTCCAGGGGCAGATGTGGACTCTGACCACAATCTATTGGTTATGACCTGTAGATTAAAACTGAAGAAACTGCAAAAAGGTGGGAATTTAAGGGGATGGGACCTGGATAAACTAAAAGAACCAGAGGTTGTACAGAGATTCAGGGAGAGCATAAGGGAGCAATTGACAGGAATGGGGGAAATAAATACAGTAGAAGAAGAATGGGTAGCTTTGAGGGATGAAGTAGTGAAGGCAGCAGAGGATCAAGTAGGTAAAAAGACGAGGGCTAGTAGAAATCCTTGGGTAACAGAAGAAATATTGAATTTAATTGATGAAAGGAGAAAATATAAAAATGCAGTAAGTGAAACAGGCAAAAAGGAATACAAACGTCTCAAAAATGAGATCGACAGGAAGTGCAAAATGGCTAAGCAGGGATGGCTAGAGGACAAATGTAAGGATGTAGAGGCCTATCTCACTAGGGGTAAGATAGATACCGCCTACAGGAATATTAAAGAGACCTTTGGAGATAAGAGAACGACTTGTATGAATATCAAGACCTCAGATGGAAACCCAGTTCTAAGCAAAGAAGGGAAAGCAGAAAGGTGGAAGGAGTATATAGAGGTTCTATACAAGGGCGATGTACTTGAGGACAATATTATGGAAATGGAAGAGGATGTAGATGAAGATGAAATGGGAGATATGATACTGCGTGAAGAGTTTGACAGAGCACTGAAAGACCTGAGTCGAAACAAGGCCCCCGGAGTAGACAATATTCCATTGGAACTACTGACGGCCGTGGGAGAGCCAGTCCTGACAAAACTCTACCATCTGGTGAGCAAGATGTATGAAACAGGCGAAATACCCTCAGACTTCAAGAAGAATATAATAATTCCAATCCCAAAGAAAGCGGGTGTTGACAGATGTGAAAATTACCGAACTATCAGCTTAATAAGTCACAGCTGCAAAATACTAACACGAATTCTTTGCAGACGAATGGAAAAACTAGTAGAAGCCAACCTCGGGGAAGATCAGTTTGGATTCCGTAGAAACACTGGAACACGTGAGGCAATACTGACCTTACGACTTATCTTAGAAGAAAGATTAAGGAAAGGCAAACCTACGTTTCTAGCATTTGTAGACTTAGAGAAAGCTTTTGACAATGTTGACTGGAATACTCTCTTTCAAATTCTAAAGGTGGCAGGGGTAAAATACAGGGAGCGAAAGGCTATTTACAATTTGTACAGAAACCAGATGACAATTATAAGAGTCGAGGGACATGAAAGGGAAGCAGCGGTTGGGAAGGGAGTAAGACAGGGTTGTAGCCTCTCCCCGATGTTGTTCAATCTGTATATTGAGGAAGCAGTAAAGGAAACAAAAGAAAAATTCGGAGTAGGTATTAAAATTCATGGAGAAGAAATAAAAACTTTGAGGTTCGCCGATGACATTGTAATTCTGTCAGAGACAGCAAAGGACTTGGAAGAGCAGTTGAATGGAATGGACAGTGTCTTGAAAGGAGGATATAAGATGAACATCAACAAAAGCAAAACAAGGATAATGGAATGTAGTCTAATTAAGTCGGGTGATGCTGAGGGAATTAGATTAGGAAATGAGGCACTTAAAGTAGTAAAGGAGTTTTGCTATTTGGGGAGCAAAATAACTGATGATGGTCGAAGTAGAGAGGATATAAAATGTAGGCTGGCAATGGCAAGGAAAGCGTTTCTGAAGAAATTGAAGAAATGTATGATGAAATAAAAGAAATTATTCAGATTGTGAAGGGAGACGAAAATTTAATAGTCATGGGTGACTGGAATTCGAGTGTAGGAAAAGGGAGAGAAGGAAACGTAGTAGGTGAATATGGATTGGGGCCAAGAAATGAAAGAGGAAGCCGCCTGGTAGAATTTTGCGCATAGCATAACTTAATCTTAGCTAACACTTGGTTTAAGAATCATGAAAGAAGTTTGTATAATTGGAAGAACCCTGTAGATACTAAAAGGTATCAGATAGATTATATAATGGTAAGACAGAGATTTAGGAACCAGGTTTTAAATTGTAAGACATTTCCAGGGGCAGATGTGGCCTCTGACCACAATCTATTGGTTATGACTTGTAGATTAAAATTGGAGAAACTGCAAAAAGGTGGGAACTTACGGAGATGGGACCTGGATAAACTGAAAGAACCAGAGGTTGTACAGAGATTCAGGGAGAGCATAAGGGAACAATTGACAGGAATGGGGGAAAGAAATACAGTAGAAGAAGAATGGGTAGCTTTGAGGGATGAAGTAGTGAAGGCAGCAGAGGGCTAGTAGAAATCCTTGGGTAATAGAAGAAATATTGAATTTAATTGATGAAAGGAGAAAATATAATAATGCAATAAATGAAGCAGGCAAAATCGAATACAAACGTCTCAAAAATGAGATCGACAGGAAGTGTAGAATGGCTAAGCAGGGATGGCTAGAGGACAAATGTAAGGATGTAGACGCTTATCTCACTAGGGGTAAGATAGATACTGCCTACAGGAAAATTAGAGAGATCTTTGGAGATAAGAGAACCACTTGTATGAACATCAAGAGCTCAGATGGAAACCCAGTTCTAAGCAAAGAAGGGAAAGCAGAAAGGTGGAAGGAGTATATGGAAGGTCTATACAGGGGCGATGTACTTGAGGACAATATTATGGAAATGGAAGAGGATGTAGATGAAGATGAAATGGGAGATACGATACTGCGTGAAGAGTTTGACAGAGCACTGAAAGACCTGAGTCGAAACAAGGCCCCAGGAGTAGACAACATTCCATTGGAACTACTGACGGCCTTGGGAGAGCCAGTCCTGACAATACTCTACCATTTGGTGAGCATGATGTATGAAACAGGCGAAATACCCTCAGACTTCAAGAAGAATATAATAATTCCAATCCCAAAGAAAGCGGGTGTTGACAGATGTGAAAATTACCAAACAATCAGTTTAATAAGCCACAGCTGCAAAATACTAACACGAATTCTTTACAGACGAATGGAAAAACTAGTAGAAGCCGATCTCGGAGAAGATCAGTTTAGGTTCCGTAGAAATGTTGGAACACGTGAGGCAATACTGAGTTTACGACTTATCTTAGAAGAAAGATTAAGGGAAGGCAAACCTACGTTTCTAGCATTTGTAGACTTAGAGAAAGCTTTTGACAATGTTGACTGGAATACTCTCTTTCAAATTCTAAAGGTGGCAGGGGTAAAATACAGGGAGCGAAAGGCTATTTACAATTTGTACAGAAACCAGATGGCAATTATAAGAGTCGAGGGACATGAAAGGGAAGCAGCGGTTGGGAAGGGAGTAAGCCAGGGTTGTAGCCTCTCCCCGATGTTGTTCAATCTGTATATTGAGCAAGCAGTAAAGGAAACAAAAGAAAAATTCGGAGTAGGTATTAAAATTCATGGAGAAGAAATAAAAACTTTGAGGTTCGCCGATGACATTGTAATTCTGTCAGAGACAGCAAAGGACTTGGAAGAGCAGTTGAATGGAATGGACAGTGTCTTGAAAGGAGGATATAAGATGAACATCAACAAAAGCAAAACAAGGATAATGGAATGTAGTCTAATTAAGTCGGGTGATGCTGAGGGAATTAGATTAGGAAATGAGGCACTTAAAGTAGTAAAGGAGTTTTGCTATTTGGGGAGCAAAATAACTGATGATGGTCGAAGTAGAGAGGATATAAAATGTAGGCTGGCAATGGCAAGGAAAGCGTTTCTGAAGAAGAGAAATTTGTTAACATCCAGTATAGATTTAAGTGTCAGGAAGTCATTTCTGAAAATATTCGTATGGAGTGTTGCCATGTATGGAAGTGAAACATGGACGATAAAGAGTTTGGACAAGAAGAGAATAGAAGCTTTCGAAATGTGGTGCTACAGAAGAATGCTGAAGATTAGATGGGTAGATCACATAACTAATGAGGAAGTATTGAATAGGATTGGGGAGAAGAGAAGTTTGTGGCACAACTTGACCAGAAGAAGGGATCGGTTGGTAGGACATGTTCTGAGGCATCAAGGGATCACCAATTTAGTATTGGAGGGCAGCGTGGAGGGTAAAAATCGTAGAGGGAGACCAAGAGATGAATACACTAAGCAGATTCAGAAGGATGTAGGTTGCAGTAGGTACTGGGAGATGAAAAAGCTTGCACAGGATAGAGTAGCATGGAGAGCTGCATCAAACCAGTCTCAGGACTGAAGACCACAACAACAACAACATATTGAGAAATGCTTGGTTAGAATGAAGATATTATAATGTCCAAGGAGATCTCTGAGTGGCCGAAGAACTGCTCGAGGTTTGTTATTGTGCTTGCCTCTCGTAACCTCTGGAGATACGAGGTGCGTGAAAAGTAATGAACGGCACTTTATAAACCGAAAACTCTGTTGTAGCAGCGTCAGTAGTCACTCGTACTTCACAATAAAAAGATCTGTGTTAAAATGGGTACAGGACTGTGAACCGATGCCATCACCATGTCTTGCTCACTCTTCACGCAATGTTTTGTGCGACCTTCTTTGTTTAACATTATCAACAGTGACAAGAATAGCCAAATAGGAGTCTTGCGTATTTTTTGGATCCATTCTATAGAACTCTGGGATCAGATGTTGGCTTTGTTGAACTGCTGTCGTTTGAAAGCCCCGCTGTCTTTTGCATCTGCAACAAAAGTGAGCGGATGTCAGGTGACTTACATACCCACCCATCAAGGAAACCAAATGGAAAAATTTACTGGTGAAAATAAAGACTGTAAACAGTGCCTACCTGCGGTCATCTCCAACACGGTTGGCGGGAACACTTTTGCCGATGTAGTTGGTATGTTCATCGCCCATCAGCTTCTTCCTCTTTATTAAGTTTTTCCTTTCTTTCTCAACGTTTCTGCGTTCTAGGACGATGAACACCGTCTTCGAAATTCACTACAGAACCACAGATACTCAATCGTCACTTGAAAAAGAGTAGATTGAAATAATTCAATAAGTGCTACGAAAGCGGTAATTAACAATGAAGTTGCATTGTCGCATGCTTCCACACGAAAATAATCCCAAGAAATTATTTTAAGAAAGATTGTTTTTATAGGACCATTACACTTTCGAGCTGCAGTATCCCAGGACAAGGGAGGTTCCTGCAATATCTGACTAGTACTGTAAGTAGGCTGTTTAGGTTTATTTTATTGGTAACGCCACGTAGCGCTCTGTATGAAAATCACTGGCTGTGTTGTGTGCAATCTGTGGCTGGTTTGCATTGTAGTTTGCTATTATAGTGTTGGGCATCTGGATGTGAACAGCGCGTAGCGTTGCGCAGTTGGAGGTGAGCCGCCAGCAGTTGTGGATGTGGGGAGAGAAATGGCTGCGTGGTGAGAGCGGATGATCTGGACGTGTGTCCATCGGAGACAGTAATTTTGTATGACTGGATGCCATTAACTGCTATATGTATTATGACTTTTGAACACTATTAAGGTAAATACATTGTTTGTTCTCTATCAAAATCTCTCATTTGCTAACTATGCCTATCAGTAGTTAGAATCCTTTATTTAGCTGGCAGTATTGGCGCTCGCTGTATTACAGTAGTTCGAGCAACGAAGATTTTTGTGAGGTAAGTGATTTATGAAAGGTATAGGTTGTTGTAAGTCAGGGCCATTCTTTTATAGGGATTATTGAATGTCAGATTGTGTTGCGCTAAAAATATTGTGCGTCAGTTTAGTGATGATCAGAATAAGTAAAGAGAGAAATGTCTGAGTACGTTCAGTTTTGCTCAGCTGTTTGAAAATCAAATAACGTAAGGGGTTTACCAGCACAGTAATTCACTAATTTTTTTATGGGGACGTACGTTTCAGAACATATTGGGGAATGGCTACAAGACTGCGATGAAATCGCGAATCGAAAAAAGTTGACAATGGCTTCTTTTTGTCAAGAAATCTGCTTGTAGCCTAGAGTTATTGATTTTTCTTTCTGAAGCTTGTTTTATAATGGAATGTGGTTTTCAATCTATAGATATCAAAATATGGAGACATGTTACGTATCCATAATTGCAAAATGACCAAAGAAGACGCTATAAAATTAAAAGCGAAACAAGTCTTGTGAAAATACTCCTTATTTCCAGTAAGCTCGAAACGGAAAAACTGATAATAACTGATTGCGACAATTTTAGTTAATGAAGTACAAATGGAGATATTTCATTTTAAAGAGGTATGAATTAGATTTGCTTTGCTCATTCTGCGAACGGATGAAAGTAAGGGAAACTACAGCCGTAATCCTTCCCGTGGGCGTGCAGCTCTATTGTATGCTTAAGTAATTATGGCATTCTCCTGGGTCAAATGCTGTGGAGGCAAAATAGTCAAACATTTGAATCAGCAGGCGGGGACAACTCAGGAGAATGTCGTTATCAGTAGGAACAAATCGCGTTATGTGGATTGGACCATGGAATGTCAGATCCCTTTATCGGGCAGGTAGGTTAGAAAATTTACTAAGGGAAATGGATAGATTATAGTCAGATATCGTAGGAATTAGTGACATTAGGTGGCAGGAGGAACAACACTTCTGGTCAGGTAAATACCAGGTTATAAATCCCAATTCAAAAAACATGGTTCAAATGGCTCTGAGCACTATGGGACTTAACTTCCAAGGTCATTAGTCCCCTAGAACTTAGAACTAATTAAACCTAACTAACCTAAGGACATCACACACATCCATGCCCGTGGCAGGATTCGAACCTGCGACAGTAGCGGTCGCGCAGTTCCAAACTGAAGCGCCTAGAACCGCTCGGCCACCGCGGCCGGCATACCAATTCAAATAGGAGTAATGCTGGAGTAGGTTTAGTAATGAATTAAAAAATAGGAACGCGGCTAAACTACTACGAACAGCATACTGAACGCATTATTATAGCCAAGATAGACACGAAGCCCACGCTTATCACAGTAGTACAAGATGATATGTCAACCAGCTCCGCAGATGACGAAGAGATTGAAGAAATATATGATGCGGCAAAAGAAATTATTCATATAGTTAAGGGAGACGAGAATTTAATAGTCGTGGGGGACTGGAATTTGACAGCAGGAAAAAGAAGAGAAGGAAAAGTAACACGTGAATAAGGACTGGGAGTAAGGAATGAAAGAGGAAGCCGCCTGGTAGAGTTCTGCACAGAACATAACTAAATCAAGGCTAACACTTGGTTTAAGAATCATGAAAGAAGGTTGTGTACGTGGAAGAGGCCTGGAGACACTGGAGGGTTTCGGATAGACCTTTTCCTTATGTTTCATTTTGAGTCATCAGTCTTCTGACAGGTTTGATGTGGCTCGCCACGATTTCCTCTCCTGTGGCCAACCTCTTCATCTCAGAGTACCACTTGCAACCTACGTCCTCAATTATTTGCTTGGTGTATTCCAGTCTCTGTCTTCCTCTACAGTCTTTGCCCTCTACAGATCCCTCTAGTACTATGGAGGTCATTTCCTGATGCCTTAACAGATGGCCTATCACTCTACCCCATTATCAAATGCTTCGATTCTTTTCTGTTCCGGTTTTCCGACAGTCCATATTTCACTACCATACGTTGTTGTGCTCCAAGCGTACATTCTCAGAAATTTCTTCTACAAATAAAGGCCTATGTCCGATACTAGTACACTTCTCTTGGCCAGGAATGCCCATTGCTGGTCTGCTTTTGATATCCACCTGGCTCCATCCGTCATTTGTTATTTTGCTGCCCAGGTAGAAGAATTCCTTAACCTCATTTAGTTCGTTATCACCAGCTCTGATGTTAAGTTACTCACTTTTCACTTTTCTGCTGCCTCTCATTACTTTCGTCTTTCTTTGATTTAATCTCAGTCCATACTATGTACTCATTAAACTGTTCATTCCACTCCTCTCGTCTTTCACTCAGAATAGCAATGTCATCAGCGAATTGTGTCACTGATATCCTTTCACCTTGAATTTCAGTTTCACTCCTAAACCTTCCCTTTATTTAAATCAGTGCTTCTTCGATGTACAGATTTAATAGTAGGAGAAAGTCTTCATGCCTGTCTTACATAATTTTTAATACGAGCACTTCGTTCTTGGTCGTCCATTCTTATTATTCCCTCTTGGATCTTGTACATAATGTATATTACCCGTCTCCCCCCTATAGCTTAACCCTATTTTCCTCAGAATTTCGAACATCTTGCACCACGCTTTTTCCAGGTCGACAGGTCCTACGAAAGTGTCTTTATTTTTCTGTAGTCTTGCTTCCATTATTAATCGCAACGCCAGAATTGCCTCTCTGGTGCCTTTACCTTTCCTAAAAGCCAAACTGATCGTCATCTAACACATCCTCGATTATATTTTCCATTCTTTTGTATATTCTTCTTGTAAGTATCTTTCATGCATGAGCTGTTCAGCTGGTTGACGACAATTCTCGCACTTTTCAGTTCTTACACTCTTCGGGATTGTGTGGATGATAGTTTTTGGAAAGTCAAATAGCACGTCCCTGAATCATACTTCCTACAAACCAGCGTCAATAGTCGTTATGTTATCATTCCACACGGATTTTAGAAATTCTGATGGAATGTTATCGATCACTACTGCCTTATTTGATCTTACGTCCTTCACAGCTCTCTTTAATTCTGATTCCAATAGTTGATACCCTATCTCATCGAAATCGACTGTAGTTTCTTCTTCTATCACATCAGACAAATCTTCCTACTCGGAGAGGTCTTCAGTGTACTCTTTCCACCTATCCGCTTCCCCCTCTTCATTTGACATCGGAAATCTCGTTCGATTCTTATTATTACCACCCTTCCTTTTAATTTCACGAAGGTTGTTCTGAATTTGCTATATGCTCAATCAGTCATTCTGACTATCATTTATTTTTCGATTTCTTCACATTTTTCATTCAGCCATTTAGTCTTAGCTTCCCTACACTTCCTGCTTATTTTATTCCTCAGTAACTTGTATTTCAGTCTTCCTTAATTTTCATGAAAATTTTTGTACTTTCTTCTTTCATATATCAACTGAAGTATTTCTTCTGTTATCAATGATTTATTGTCAGGTACCTTCTTTGTACTATGTTTTCTTTCCAATTTCTGTGATCGCACAATTTAGAAATGGTCATTCTTGTTCAACTGTACTGCCTACTGAGATATTCTTTGTTGCTGTATCTGTAGAACTTCAAGCGTATCTCGTTATTTATTACTGCTTCCATATCCCACTTCTTTGCGTAATGAGTCTTTCTAACTAATCTCTTTAACTTCAGCCTACTCTTCATCTCTACTACATTGTGATCTGAGTCTATGTCTGCTCCTGGGTATACCTTGCCACCCAGTATCTGATTTCGGAATCTCTGTCTGACGATGATGTAATCTAACTGAAATATCCCCGTATCACCCGGACTTTTCCACGTGTAAATCCTCCTCTTGGGACTTTTGTACTGAGTATTCGCTATTATTAGCTCAAATTTATTACTTAACTCAATCAGCCTTTCTCCTCTCTCATTGCTTGTCCCTGTAGACATTTTCTACTCCTTCCGACACAAGTGCATTCCAGTCTCCTATGACTATTAGATTCTCTTCTCTCTTTACGTAGTGTATTACCCTTTCAATATCTTCACATACTTTTTGGATCTCTCTCTCTTCACCTTGAGACGTCGAGATACAGGGTGTTTCAAAAATGACCGGTATATTTGAAACGGCAATAAAAACTAAACGAGCAGCCATAGAAATACACCGTTTGTTGCAATATGCTTGGGACAACAGTACATTTTCAGGCAGACAAACTTTTGAAATTACAGTAGTTACAATTTTCAACAACAGATGGCGCTGCGGTCTGGGAAACTCTATAGTACGATATTTTCCACATATCCACCATGCGTAGCAATAATATGGCGTAGTCTCTGAATGAAATTACCCGAAACCTTTGACAACGTGTCTGGCGGAATGGCTTCACATGCAGATGAGATGTACTGCTTCAGCTGTTCAATTGTTTCTGGATTCTGGTGGTACACCTGGTCTTTCAAGTGTCCCCACAGAAGGAAGTCACAGGGGTTCATGTCTGGCAAATAGGGAGGCCAATCCACGCCGCCTCCTGTATGTTTCGGATAGCCCAAAGCAATCACACGATCATCGAAATATTCATTCGGGAAATTAAAGACGTCGGCCGTGCGATGTGGCCGGGCACCATCTTGCATAAACCACGAGGTGTTCGCAGTGTCGTCTAAGGCAGTTTGTACCGCCACAAATTCACGAAGAATGTCCAGATAGCGTGATGCAGTAATCGTTTCGGATCTGAAAAATGGCCCAATGATTCCTTTGGAAGAAATGGCGGCCCAGACCAGTACTTTTTGAGGATGCAGGGACGATGGGACTGCAACATGGGGCTTTTCGGTTCCCCATATGCGCCAGTTCTGTTTATTGAAGAAGCCGTCCAGGTAAAAATAAGTTTCGTCAGTAAACCAGATGCTGCCCACATGCATATCGCCGTCATCAATCCTGTGCACTATATCGTTAGCGAATGTCTCTTGTGCAGCAATGGTAGCGGCGCTGAGGGGTTGCTGCGTTTGAATTTTGTATGGATAGAGGTGTAAACTCTGGCTCATGAGACGATACGAGGACGTTGGCGTCATTTGGACCGCAGCTGCAACACGGCGAACGGAAACCCGAGGCCGCTGTTGGATCACCTGCTGCACTAGCTGCGCGTTGCCCTCTGTGGTTGCCGTACGCGGTTGCCCTACCTTTCCAGCACGTTCACCGTCACGTTCCCAGTCCGTTGAAATTTTTCAAACAGATCCTTTATTGTATCGCTTTCCGGTCCTTTGGTTACATTCAACCTCCGTTGAAAACTTCGTCTTGTTGCAACAACACTGTGTTCTAGGCGGTGGAATTCCAACACCAGAAAAATTCTCTGTTCTAAGGAATAAACCATGTTGTCTACAGCACACTTGCACGTTGTGAACAGCACACGCTTACAGCAGAAAGACGACGTACAGAATGGCGCACCCACAGACTGCGTTGTCTTCTATATCTTTCACATCACTTGCAGCACCATCTGCAGCATTTCGAAAGTTTGTCCGCCTGAAAATGTACTGTCGTCCCAAGCATATTGCAACAAACGGTGTATTTCTATCGCTGCTCGTTTAGTTTTTATTGCCGTTTCAAATATACCGGTCATTTTTGAAACACCCTGTATATACATGAACTATCGTTGTCGTCGTTGGTTTGCTGTGAATTCTGATAATAATAACCGTACCACTGAACTGTTCACAATAACACACTCCCTGCCCTACCATCCTATTCATAACGAATCCTACTCCCGTTATATTATTTTCAGCTGCTGTTAATATTGTACTATACTCATCTGAACAGAAATCCTCGTCATCCATTTCACTTCACTGATCCCTACTATGTCTAGATTAAGCCTTTTCGTTGGTTATTGAATCTTTTTGTCATGGTCACCTCCCCCTTTTCATTCTCCTCCAGGAGATCCGAATGGGGGACTATTCCGGAACCTTTTGCCAATGGAGAGATCATCATGACACTTTTTCAGTTGCAGGCCACACGTCATGTGTGTATACGTTGTGTGTCTTTAATGGTATGGTATCCACTGCTTCTTGCATCCTCATACCGTTGATCATTGCTGATTCTTCCGGTTCCAGGGGCAGTTCCCCAGCTCTTCCATCCTCTTTGACAAAGCCGTTGGCAGAATGAGGGTGACTTCTTATGCCGGAAACGTTCTGCTACCAACGGTCTTTACAAAATCTAATATCAAACGGCAGCGGGTTTCGAACCCAGGACCAAGGACGTTTTGATTACTAATGAAGTCGCTGCCCCTAGTCCATGGTACGTCAGGCAAACTACGTAATAGTAAGACTAAAATTTAGGAACCAGGTTTTAAATTTGAACACCTTTCCACGGGCAGATGCGGTTTCTGACCTCAATTTATTGGTTATGAACTGCAGATTTATGAAGAAATTAGGAATTTAAGGAGATGGGCCCGGATAAACCGAAAGAACCAAAGATTGCAGAGGGTTTCAGAGGGAATATTAGGGAACGATTCACAAGAACAGGACAAAAGAAGACAGTAAAAGAAGAATGGGTAGCGTTGAGTGATGAAATAGTGAAGCCAGCAGCAGATCAACTAGGTAAAAAAAAACAACAGCTGGCAGGAATCATTGGGTAACCCAAGCGATACTGAATTTAACTGGTGGAAGGAGAGAATATGAAAATGCAGTAAGTGAAACAGGCGAAAGAGAATACAAATGTCTAAAAAATGAGATCGACAGAAAGTGAAAAGTGGCTAAGGAGGGGTGGCTAAAGGACCAAAGTAAGGATTAAGAAGCATATATCACTAGGAGTAAGATAGATGCTGCCTGCAGCAAAATTAAAAAGATGTTTGGAGAAAAGAGAACCACCTATGTGAATATCAAGAGCTCGGAAGGAAAATCAGTCCTGAGCAAAGAAGGGAAAGCAGGAAAGTGGATGGAGTATACAGAGGATCTATACAAGGGCGATGTAGTTGAGGGCAGATTTAAGGAATTGGTATAGGACGTAGATGAAGATGAGATGGGAGATATGATACTGGGTGAAGAATTTGACAGAGCGCTGAAAAATCTAAGTCGAAACAAGGCCCTGGGTAATAGACAACATTCCATTAGAACTACTGACAGTCTTGGGAGAGCCAGCCATGACAAAACTCTTCCATCTTGTGAGCAAGATGTATGAGACAGGCGAAATACCCTCATACTTCAAGAAGAATATAATAATTGCAATTGCAAAGAAATCAGGTGCTGACAGGTGTGAAAATTACCGAACTATCAGTTTAATAAGTCACGGTTGCAAAATACTAACACGAAATCTTTACAGATGTACGGAAAAACTGGTAAAAGCCGACATCGGGGAATAGCAGTTTGGATTCCGTAGAAAAGTAGAAACGTGCGAGGCAATATTAACCCTACGAATTATCTTAGAAGACAGGTTACGCAAAGGCAAACCTACGTATATAGCATTTGTACAATTAGAGGAAGCTTTTGACAATGTTGACTGGAATACTCTCCTTCAACTTCTGAATATGGCATGGGTAAAACACAGGGAGCGAAATGCTATTTAGAATTTTCACAGACACCAAATCGCAGTTATAAGAGTCGATGGGCACGAAAGGGAAGCAATGGTTGAAAAGGGAGCGATCCACGTTTGTAGCATATCCCCGATGTTATCCAATCTGTATGCTGGGCAAGCAGTAAAGGAAACAAAAGAAAAATTAGGAGTGGGAATTAAATTCGAGGACTGTGTTTTAGCACGACTAGAATTATTTGAACAATTTCCGTCACAGTCCAGTAATTCTAGCCCTATTCAGTCTTTCGATCGGACCGGGATCTAGCAACTTTTGCTGGAAATATATCACGACCTAACTTTGCACGGCACTGTGGATTTTAATAACAAAAGTAACTATGAAACACGGACTAAAATATCTGTATATGTATTAGCGGCAACTAATCAGTCTGTAATCGTATTTCTACCGAATTCTCGAGCTTTCGTTCGTCCCGCGTTCTAGGGATGTCAGCTGACACTACATCAAAGACGGGTATTGCCGCTGGAATTTATTCTCTGCATAGAAATTACAGTCAGTCTACCACGATATATTTCCGTCAAGAATTTTCGCGACTTTTGGTAACAAAGTATCTCCTATGTCCTCTCAAATGTTCATTAGGGGATCGTGTAGAAATTTGAAGTACATCGGACTAGGACGTTTAGAGATTTTTGGTAACAACCTTTCCCCTTTATACATTACGAAATCATATGTAGACAGTGATCTTCCTCTTGGACTGAAGATATAGTTTGCAAAATTCCATCAATATCAGAATAAAATTGTAGATATGCATTGTTACAAACAAACAAAATGGTTCAAATGGCTCTCAGCACTATGAGACTGAACTTCTGAGGGCATCAGTCCCCTAGAACTTAGAACTACTTAAACCTAACTAACCCAAGGGCATCACACACATCCGTCCCCGAGGCAGGATTCGAACCTGCGACCGTAGCGGTCGCACGGCTCCAGACTGAAGGTCTTAGAACCGCTCGACCACAGCGGCCGGCACAAATAAACGAATGAACACTGTTCTTTATATATAAAGTTCCAGTATTACAAGGGGAAACCAGTTACACTATACATCGTTTAGCGCTAGTGTTATATAGAGGGTGAACCAGTACTCCGACAAACTTTTAGATTTTCCAGATTTCTCTGTTTACATTTCTACAGGGGACCCTCGGTCTCTGGCGACTCATTTAAGAGCAATACCAGAATAATGATTTAATCAGTTTGTCAACGCGGTTATCTGTGTTTCTGTAAAACATCTTCACAACAGTGAAGAATCCCGTAACATGCAATAATTAAAACGTAAAACAGGCGACACACAATACGGAGTAATGCAAACCTCAGACGAAACCGGAACACTTTTATCACAGTGTGTTCAAAATGTTTTGTGAGTGCAACACGTAAGAAATGCAGAACTGTTTTCATACAGGAATTGTTCAAATTTTCTACCACCATAATCACTGCACAGTGTACACCAAAGCACTAGCGACAGTCTTATCACGCTCAAGAATTCTAGGAGGTCAGCCTACTACTGCTTTTATAATCCTAACGACCAGTTTCGTGAAAGTAACGACGGGAGTCTCGTAAATTAGGTTCTTCACAAGCTCCTGGGAGAGGAATTACATTGCTGTCATTTCTGACGACGGAGCTGGCCATGGAACACGACCACTGCGTCTAGTCCAGTGCGTCCAAACGCAAGGCAGTAACTATGTTACGAGCTGATGGAGACCGTGGGTGCATAAAACCTAAATACTCAGAGTGTATCCCCCCCAAAATACTATCAAAGTTTCGTATGAAAGTATCGGTGGACTTGAGGTTTATCCTGTAGAATAAATTTTAAAAAATTCATCAGTCTTCCGACCGCTTTGATGCAGCCCCCTGCAAACTTCTTCCTCTCAGAGTAGCTCTTGCACTATTCGTAATCTGTTGGATGAATTCAAATAATTTATATCTCTGTCTTCCCACAAGGCTTTCTCCCTCTGCAGCGGCCTGTAGTACCAAGCAAGTTACTACCTCATACCCTAACACATGTCATATCATTCTTTACGTTCTTCTTTGATAGATGGCAGCAGGGCGTAGGGCTACTGATGGAGTGTTCGAAACCAGTTGCGGATACAATACAACAATATTTTTTTTTAATTTACCAAATAATAACAGCATTGCACAATGGTGAAAGCATCGACATGGAGATCACAACAGTCAGCGCATAGACCAAATTGATTTTGAAAATGCAATCAAAAAAATAGAGTTCAGAAATTAGGTATGTATGTATAACTAGCCTTAGTTCGAAACAAGTTAGCTATCTTTACGATACCTTTTCAATGCGAACTGGGAGGTATCCCCAGAACAATAATAATTCAAAACTAAATTTAGAATTTTAAGTCTATTCGTAAAAATTTTATGCATCATACGCAAAATAAGCATCAAACAATCAACCAGACCCTCTGAAAACTGGAGTGCGCACAAGAAAAGCGGAAGAAGACACGGAAAGTTTTCAATGCATGGGTTTCCTACCATACGTGGGAAGACTTTCGTCAAGAATAGGACAGATCCTCAGGAAAGACAAAGTGAAAGTGATTTTTCGCTCACCACCAAAGACTGCAGCACTCCTGGGTGCTTCGGATACCTCGGGGTTATAAGATCCCCTGTGAGTGCAGCCGTTCATTCATCGGACAGACGACACGTACAGTCCAGGAGTGATGCACAGAGCACCACAGGTACACCCGGCTCTCACAACCTAATATATCTGCGTTGGCAGAGTACTTTATTGACAAGGGGCACTGTATGGTGTACGATAATGTCGGAATTGTATCCTCGACTACATGATTCTGGCACTCATTAGTGAAAGAAGCAATTGAAATACGGTTGGCGATGAATTTAATTAATAGCGATAGTGGCTTCAGCTTGTAGTTAAATCACAACTCTGTAGTTAAATCACAAAGACGTCGCGACGCTGCAGCTCTCCGTGACATATCCATATCACCGTGTGGATGAACTGCGCAGCCACAGATTTAATTTCCATGCGTAGGTTACACCTCTTTGCCGCCTATCAACGTCTCTGGCGCCTTGTGTATCTTTGGCGCACACGCAGTGGTTCGGTCCTCTAGTTTAAAAGGATGGAGCAAGTGCTGGAGCGTTGGTCACCTCGGCTCTCTCTGAAGATGGCTGGACGGTATTCAGCCGAAATATTAGAAGAAGAAACAATTTATGCGGCTGCACGCCCGAAATTTTATGGAACAGTCTTTACGCCGAGGAAAACATGAAGATGTAGCATCACTTGTCTGAAAATTATCGCTGTGGGGGCAAAAGGTGCAGGTGGTACTGAAAAAGCAATCTAACCCACCAAGTCCGGAAACCTATAGTTGAGTCATGAATGGGAACACGTAATGGCTTGCAGAAAATTTTATACTTAATTTCATTCCTTTACGAAACATTTTTCGCGCTGATAATCTCAAAAAAATAATCAGAGGATAAAAATTTATTGCTCACAACATTCCCGCTCTTCATGCAGTAGGAATGCCACGTGAAGTACCATGTTTCCATTTATTACTTATTTACTACTAACTGTATTCACGACAATACAGTGTTCACATATACTAGTGAATGCACATGCGAAATTTTATTATTGTACGACACATCGTAAAGAAGATACATCATAAAAATTAATCTGCGTGAAAATGAAACTACAGGGCGGCATTTTCTAGAGGTATTGCTAAAATATGTCTAAAAATCAATGTGATTTATGCTAAATGTATGTGAGATATATGTAACATGTGCATACACAGGCAAAGCCACGGGTAAAAATGTATCCAGTGAAAGTACGAAACCGTCAAAGTTGCACGGAAGCTTATTTGTAATTAAAGAGCGGCTATTTTCAGACATTAGCCCATTATCAAGCCATCCACATAAGTGTTATCGTAAGGTGTTTAGCTCGCTACATGTCTCGTGTGAGTGGCTAAGTGCAAGGCAGTTTTCGAACAAGACAGTCCAGTGCTAGGCTGCCGCATGCAAACAGTACCTTACACTTAGCCACTGACATAAGCTACGCACATTACGATAGAATTTATGTGGATGGCTTGATAACAGACTAAGGTCCGAATCTGGTTACCATTTAAATAAAAACAAAGTTCTGTGCAACTTTGATGATTTCGTCATTTCATTGAATCACAGTACATTGCAGCCTGCTGCCAATACAACAAGCTAGAAGTGAGTGAAAAGGTCATCATAAGCCTCTGGAACGATTTCAGCCAAATGTGGTACACATATTAGTGGCGATCTGGAAATATATACTGTGTGCGTAAGAACCGCCAGCGTCCTGTTGGGGCGAGCGTTATAACGTGGGGAGTGAAGGCGGGAGGAGGAGATGGTTCAGTCAGCGAAGGGGAAGGAGGAGACTGGTGCAGATAAGGGGGAGGAGGAGGAGGGGGAGGAGTAAATGAACATAGAGAATGGAGAGGAAGAGCGAATAGAGATAGGAGAGAGAAGATGGTGAGAGACAGAGCGAGGAAGATATACACAAGAAAGGGGCAGGAGGAGAAGAACAGAGGGGGTGGGGGAACTGCACAGAGAATGGGAAGAGGAGAAGATGGACAGGGAGGGGAAAAAGGAGCTATTGAACATTGAGGGGGGGGGGGTGAAGGAGGATATGGACAGAATGAGAGGGAAGGTAGAGATGGACTAAAAGAAGGTTGGCATAAACACATACCTGAAACACCAAGTACTCATTAAGCATTCAAGTATTGCCGTTGAATTTTTGGAAGCGAATTTTCACCAATCTCAGAACAGTTCGGGTTTCAAAGGATACTACAGTAAGTTGCTATCAGTTTCACGTCCTTTGTAGTGAACGTTTAAAGATCCGTATAAAAAGCAGGTAAACTGCTCAAACGACACCGGAGCAGTTGCAGGAAAATAACCGCAGTGTCTTGAGATAACTGCAACTCGTCTGAGACATTACTAGGTAACAGTGATGCATAAATTACTCGGGAGTACTAGTGGTCGTTTGTATATAAACTGCAAAATTGCATCTAATTTTGTATGATCGGCCGACGCAGTCTGAGTAACGAGGAGCCCTGCAGGAGTCGGCAGCCGGCGTCTTCGACCCCTGCGCCTCCCTACGGCAGCTGAAGGCGTCTCGCTGTCCGGGCAATCAATCAACCGTAAAGGCATCGCGCCAGCGCCAGCGCCCCGTAATTGATGGGGAGGCCGGCGCAAAGTAAGAATGCCATCCACTTTGATTGATGGCGCCAGCCGCCTCCCTGCCGTTTCCTCGTAGCTTCGACGATTAACCGTTAGGTGTTCGACCCCGTCATTTCCGTGAATTCTGTTGTGCTGTTGCGCTCGTAGCGTAGTAAATTCTGATTGACTTGTACCTGCCCCCATTTATAGTTTCTTCACGAAAAGTAGTCTGTACAAATGCAGAGTGAAATGTCGCTGTATCGAACTAGCTTGCTTGTACCTTAAATCACCGCATGCCCGTTGTGGGGTGCGACCGGCCCAGGACACTTGTTTACTCTTCCCGCAATGCTTTCTCCGTATAAAGGGTGTAAATAAATTTTTGAGAGGACTTTGAGGACAGGTTTCATAAGCCAAAACAAGAAAAATATGTAATAAACATTGGCTCCAAAGTGCGTAATTTAAGAGCGATGAACACTTGTTCATTCATTGTACTGTGATACGCTCCTCTTCTACTGCCAGCCTTCCATCTTGATTGTTGCGAACGTGTGTGATCTCTGTAGCGTGCCGTAAACCTGATGTAAACAAACACAAATGCGATGATTGGTCAGAAGCCGTAGCACACTTACACTAGTTGTTACGCTCTTGGAAGTAGGTCCGATTTATGCATGAGATATCTTATTACTAAGTTGCGTTAAACGAATCTTTAAGATATTCAAATGTAATAACAGCCATCAACGTTTTTCTTAAACACGCTTTAGCTACGTAGTTTCTATTTCAAACATCGTGTAGAGTCACAGCCTCTGCGGCGTTGTGCTCTGAGTGTCGCACTGTTAATGCTCAGTATGAAAGTGGCTGGACTGCTTTCTGTTCCGTAGTGAAACATGCGCGTGGAACACGGTTAAAAAGTGCCGAGAAAAAGGCTGTTCCTAGTGTTTTTCACAAATTTACAAAGATAATCGTCTTTGAAGTTTTTTCAGCGGTGTATATACTGCATTTGCATAATAATCCACATTGAACGTGTAGCGCAGTCGGTAGCGTAACGAAATGTGAACTAAACGTGGATATTCGTACCCAGTTTCATCTTTCTTCTCGTTCAGTTTGAAATACCTACGTCTCGTAATTATAAAACTCATCATTTTTATAACTAATGCAGGTCTTCTTGTTTCTAATTACATACCGGGCACGAAATTCCTCTTTCCATTTCCAATGCAAATTCTTAATTATTTTTTAAGAAAGACTGTTCATTAAAGTTGCTTCAATTAAGAAAATTTAACTTTAACGCAAAATTTAAAAACCAAATCCTCTTTATTGGGACTATTTCCATCGTTTTACACCACAGAGGTAGATAAGTACAGTAGAAACACGAAAAACAACCATTTTCACAGCATCGAGCACATCATACAAATGCTGCAATTTTACATTTGCTACTGTACCGCTACAATATGAATCCAACAGAACTGATATGGAGCCTAGCTGCGGCATTTTGCCAGAGAAGTAACAAGACTGTTAAGCTCCCAGTCGTACTGGAACTAACGCACGCAGCTTTTTCACACGTCACTGCCGAACGCTGGTGCGAAATAGAGCGACTCGTCATAAAAGAAGAAGAGAAAATGGTGCGCCTGGTTGGCTTCGTGGATTCTATTGTTGATAGGCTCATTATAACGTAGCAGGTGTCACTTCCAGAACTGAAAAGTATTTCTCGGACACGGATAAGGAAGGAGCTAAGAGATTACCAGACGACTGACTGTAAGTAATACCTTCAGTAGCTTCAATATTTAACTACTCTCTTCCGTTACACACAGCTTATGCAGGAAAATTACCCTGTGGTTCGGTCAGGAATTTTCATCATTCTTATTTTTAATTTCACTAGTACATTAGCTGTTCCTCTCTAGTCGTCTAAGGAACGTATTGTGCGAGATTTGCAGTGTATTATTTCATTCTGCTTAAAAATTAAATGACATTCAAAGCTGTATTGCTCCTCTGCTCGTCACTTTTTACATGTGAACTGCAGGTGGCCAAGTCACTGCTGTACCAGCTAACCGTCCAGTGCTGTGCAAGTTAAATGCGCCGGTAAAGCTGTTGTCCCGTAATATAGCTAAGTCGATGTGCGCGTAACGCACAGCACAAAACGTACCCTTATTTTCGTACTTGACAGTAATCGAGACAGCTTGGCTGCAGTCCCAAGTGAAATGGAAACCCAATGAGGTTCCAGCAAACGCAGAAGAGTACTTAGTGCAATGTTTACATCAGGGTTATTCTTATGATGAACTGATTATAGTCCCACGTGCGTTCTGGCATCGACTGTGGTGGTGCACTATGCCTAACTTTTCTCTTCCCACCATTTCCGTTAACAATTGGAACCTAAAGAGGTTTATGCTTACCGTGTGGCTTTGAAAACATCCGACTCGATGCTACTTCCAGGCATGATTCTATCGGTCTAATTGAATCTCAATGAAGCGGAGGGTCTCATGATCCTGCAGGTAAACAGAGAGGGTACAGTCAGGGCAGTGGCAGAGCCGAAATTTGAATCATCCAATGAATCTGGTCTTAGAACTCAGGTCTAGTTTCCAAACCGGAAAAATATTTTCAGTACTAGTGTTTATTACTGCTAGAAAGTGATTACCACCACCGGATGGACAGCAAAAGCAATTATACAATGTGGGCTTTCACGGCCGGTGTTGTCCTCAGTTAAAACTTCCGGGCTGAGAGGCCGTGGTCGATGTATAAAATTTCCACCTGACGTTTCGTCCCCATCTGCGGGAGACTTCTTCTGAGGCCGTCCGGCTACTGTCACTGAGGCTCCAGGTACTCTCGCATTTATACAGCGCATAGAGGGCACCACCATTCGTCACGTGATGCCGACGGTATGCCTGTCTTAGGAAGGCGTCATCATTCTCGATTAAGAGTAATCGATTGTCGTTCTGCTGGCGCAACGTCGACATCCATATTTTTTCGAACTTTAAAACTTCCTCTTTTCTATTAAAATTGTTATGGTGATTTGTGAATTTCTATTGCTTCTGTATACATGCGCGCATGATAATGGGATGTTCGTGCTAGAACGCATGTCTCATTAAATTTAGTTTCGTGATCCACATCTCGGAAAACATGCTCAGCTACGGCCAATTTTTCGATGTGTCCTAAGAGACAGTTTCCTTTATGTTCGGATAAGCGGATGTTTACACTTCTTTCTGTTGTTCCAATATGTACTTTTCCACAACTGCATGCAACTTTGTATAACCCAGGTGTTGCTAGGGGATGTCGGGCTTCTTTTGCAGTTCTTAAATATTCCTTAAACTTCTTGGTGGGTCTGAAGAGTGTTTCGATCCCATACTTGGCCAGACCTATCGCGATACGGTCCGTGACCTTATTAATGAACGGTAGGAAAACTTTTCCAGTAGGTGACCGTTGTTGCTCTGGACTTCTATCTCCTTTTCTTCTTTGATGGAGGGCTCGATCAATTTCCTTGCTGGTATATCCGTTTTTCATAATGGCTGACCGTAGGTGATTCATTTCATCTTGTAAGTAAGTTGGCTCGCAGATTTTGTTGGCTCTGTCCATCAAGGTTTCCTTGACACCTCTTTTTTGCCTATGATGATGGTTAGATTACTTGTGGAGGTATCGATCCGTGAGAGTGTTCTTTCTATATACCTTGTGCCCCAGCGTCCCATCCACCCGTTTAATTACCGAACATCCAGGAAATTGAGTTGACCGTTGCTCTCTTTCTCCATCGTAATTGTATCTTCGGGTTAATGCTGTTCAGATGAACCAAGAAGACATCCAACTCGTCTTCACCATGAGTCCACACTACAAATGTGTCATCAACATAGCGGTGCCATTTAGCAGCCTTTTTACTGGCAGTCTGCAGCGCTCGCTGTTCGAATATCTCCATAGATCAGTTGGCAACAGCTGGGCTGAGAGGGCTTCCCATCGCCACCCCGTCGATCTGTTCGTAAAACTCGTTGTTATACTGGAAATAAGTTGTCGTCAGGCAGTATTTAAATAAAGCCATTATGTCAGTCGTAAAAATATGTGCTATATATGAAATAGCTTCGTTTACAGGCACCGTGGTAAACTATGACACTACATCGAAGCTCACAAGAATATCACTTGGGCTGACGTTAATCTCCGTCAGTCTTTCAATAAAATGCGCCATGGTTTTAATGTAACTGTCCGTTCTGCCGATATGTAGTTGCAGCAAGCCGGCGAGATACCTGGCCACCTCTTGTGAGACCTGTAGTTTAAGTACGTCTGGGAGTCCATAAAGTACGGGTGGATAAGCTTTCGTTTTGCAGTGTTGTTTTTTATCATCCGAAGAAGGAGAAGATTGTTTCACCAGTTGATTGGTATTTCTCAAAATCTTGGTTGTAGGATCCTTCTGAGGCTTTTTGTTCGTAGTGGGGTCCAAAACGTCACTAATCTTCTTGTGATAATCGTAAGTGTTCAGCAAAACCGTAGCATTTCCTTTATCAGCTGCAAGTACAATAATGCTCTTATCCGCATTGATCTCGCTCAGTGCCCTCCTTTCCGCTTGAGACAAATTGCTGGTGGGTGGTTTCGCTTGGCGTAATATTCTGGCTGTTTCAGTCCTGATTTCATCCGCGGAATGCGATTATAACAAACGGATTCCTGCCTCCACATTCGCTATAGTGTTCTCCGTAGGAACGTTTAGCAGCGTGGCTGCAAAGTTGCCTCCTCTCGATAGAACTGAATGTTCCTCTTTTCTTAATTCTCTCCCAGACATGTTAATCACAGTTCGAGAGTAGCCAGCGACTGATGTTTCACCTCTTCCTTTCTGTAGGCCATCGAATTTCCTCTTCTGCCTATTAGCTGTAATCACGAAATTAAATTTAATGAGACGAGTGTTCTAGCACGAGCATCCCATTATCATGTGCGCATGTATAGAGAAGTACTAGAAATTCACAAAATACCATAACAATTTTAATAGAAGAGAGGAAGTTTTAAAGTTGGATAAAATATGGATGTCGACTTTGCGCCAGCAGAACGACAATCGATTACTCTTAATCGAGAACGATGACGCCTTCAAAAGATAGGCACACCGTCGGCATCACGTGACGAATGGTGGTGCCCTCTATGCGCTCTATAAATGCGAGAGTACCTGGAGCCTCAATGGCAGTAGTCGGACGACCTCAGAAGACGTCTCCCACAGATGGAGACGAAACGTCAGGTGGATATTTTATACATCGACCACGGCCTCTCAGCCCGGAACTTCCAACTGAAGAGCAAATGCAATTAATAGAAGCGCTAGTTTCAGCTTGATTGCTGTTAAATTTTCAAAATGTAGGCCTTACTCTCTATGAAACTGGACATTAACGAACAGTTTTGACTCAGGAGTGAGACGAGCTCTTATAACCTGAAGACCATTCCTAACTTTGTGATGATTCTGATTTTGCATGGGGACATGTTGACCCACAAGGCAATATATGCACAACTGTCTTGAAATCATCCACATCGCGATGCAGTTTCCTTAGTCCCCACTCTACTTGTTTTCCCTAACTCGCTGTACTTTTTTCCGAAGACGGTCACGAGAGACCAGGAGCATTAATATCGTGGTCGTTTAGAAACAGCATGCTATATTCATTGTTCCTAAAATGTCGTAATAATTTTACGGGGAAAAAAGTTGTCCACACGTAATGCAGCTTTATTTTAATTTTTTATTTTAGTAAGTGAACGTTCTTTACCAACAGTAAGTGTAAATACAATACCGCTCCTCATGGCACATAGCTTAAGTTTTTCAAATTTCCTACTATACCATAATAAGAAACCAAGCTGCATGCAAGTTGGTCGGTGTTTCATGGTAGAGTGCTCTGTAGTCTAAGTGGCACTTTTGCGGTTTCCCCACTGTTTCCTCTCAGACAGCACAGCCAGGTTCTTGGCAAAGGAGAGCGTAGCGTTCCAAAGTATTGGAAAAGGGCACAGGTCATCCCCGTTTTCTATAAGGCACTACGATGTGCAGAACTATAGACCTATATGTCTAGCGTCGATCGGTAGTAGAATTTTGGAACACGTATTATGTTCGAGAATAACGACCTTTCTGGAGACTATAAATCTACACTACAGAAATCAGCATGGGTTTCGAAAAGACGACGTGTGAAACCCAGCTCGCGCTATTTGTCCACGGGACTCAGAGGGCCATACACACGGGTTCCCAGGTAGATGCCGTGTTTCTTGACTTCCGCAAGCCGTTTGATGCAGTTCCCCACAGTCGTTTAATGAACAAAGTAAGAGCATATGGACTATCAGGCCAATTGTGTGATTGGATTGAAGAGTTCCTAGATAACAGAACGCAGCATGTCATTCTCAATGGAGAGAAGTAAGAGTGATTTCAGGTGTGCCGTAGGGGAGTGTCGTAGGACCGTTGCTATTCACAATATACGTATATGACCTTGTGGATAACATCGGAAGTTCACTGAGGCTTTTTGTGGATGATGATATAGTTTATCGAGAGGTTGTAACAATGGAAAATTGTACTGAAATGCAGGAGGATCTGCATCGCATTGACGCATGGTGCAGAGAATGGCAATTGAATCTCAGTGTAGACAAGTGAAATGTGCTGCGAATACATAGAAAGAAAGATCCTGTATCATTTAGCTACAATATAGCAGGTCAGCAACTAGAAGCAGTTAATTCCATAAATTATCTTTGAGTAGGCATTAGGAGTGATTTAAAATGGAACTACCATATAAAATTAATTGTCGGTAAGGCAAATGCCAAACTGAGATTCATTGGAAGAATCCCAAGGAAATGCAATCCGAAAACAAAGGAAGTAGGTTAGAGTACACTTCTTCGCCAACTGCTTGAATACTCCTCACCGGTGTGGGATCCGTACCAGATGGGGTTGATAGAAGAGATAGAGCAGATCCAACGGAGAGCAGCGCGCTTCGTTACAGGATCATTTAGTAATCGCGAAAGCGTTACGGAGATGATAGATAAACTCCAGATGAAGACTCTGCAAGAGAGACGCTCAGTAGCTCGGTACTGGCTTTTGTTAAAGTTTCGAGAACATACCTTCACTAAGGTCTCAAGCAGTATATTCCTCCCTCCTACGTATATCTCGTGAAGATCCATGAGGATAAAATCAGAGATATTAGAGCCCACAAAGAGGCATAGCGACAATTTTTTTTCCACGAACAATACGAGCCTGGAATAGAAGAGAGGACCGATAGAGGTACTCGAAGTACCCTCCGCCACACACCGTCAGGTGACTTGCGGAGTGTGGATGTAGATGTAGATGTGAAGCGTGCAGTGAGACGAGAGAGAGCGACTCGCGTTCCAAAAGGCCTCCTGCTTGCCTAGTTTCTGGCCACCCCTGCTCTGTAGGGCATCTTGTGATGTTGTGCCACACATACAACCTGCTGGACAGAGCACAATCTCCACTATCAAGGTGCGGCTGCTTTCTTTCAAGTTGAGTGTACGTTGACGGAGCGAACGAGATCAACTAAGCCATTTAAGATTCTCTAGAAGCATTAGCGAGAGGCCCTTGGTGTGGTCATAATTACTCTTCTAAACCTTGCAGTCGGCCAATCCCTTCTTGGTTACGGAAGAGGACAGTAGTAAATGTAAATTTGCAGCAGTACAGAGGCATCTGCCGTCAGGGTTTTTAACTTTAATGTTGTACAATTTTTTAACTGAGAACAATACTTATTGATGTATTGTGCTATTCGGTGACGTCAAAGGACTATGGAACACCTTTCAAAGAAAGTATGAAAGTATAATTGACTATCAATTATAACTGCACTATAATAACATCTAATCAACTCAGTGGACAGAAAATATTAATGAAAAGTGATGTGGCCGAACCGTTACATGAGATACTTGTTTCGGGTAGATGATGATAACAACTGGGTGGACAACGAAGTAAATGAGCCGCAGTGTAAACATGTCTTGAAGTTCGTTTGGTTAACCACATCATGTTTACACAACAAAGCTCGTGATTTGTCTGAAAGTAAATATTCACAGTCATTGTGTTCACCAATTTAAACTTATGACAGTGAGAGGATTTCGAGTTCGAGAATCGTTCAGTAACTGTGGCTTGCTAAAAGCACTAATGAAGAATTGCATATTGAGAATTACTATACTTAGTAAAGACTGGGAAACAAGCAAACAGATCAGGCAACTGACCACGCTCTCCGTAAAGCCAGTCAAAACAAAAGTCGTTGGGGAAAGAAACTACAAGGTGCTTTCTTTTCTCGGCCAGTTTCGGTTGGAAAAATACGGAATTTGTCGTGGAACTTCGTGGGATGCCTATTCCCGCTTCAGCCTCTACACTTTCGTGGAGTTCCGGTAGGAGGCAGACCATCACAGATACTCACAGGTGCCTGTAGAACGTCTGCGGAGTCCTGGTAATGAACAAACTCACGGAAAATCGTTGAGCGAGTCGTCTCTTGCTATCGCAACATTGAGTGGGGCGTCTCTTATTATCGCAACAAGGTCACGCACACCCGTCAGGTCTCACACGTGCCAGCCGGCCGCACGCAGCTGTGAGTTCTGCAATGTCGGAACGTGCGGACACTCTCCAACATTGAGTGGGGCGTCTCTTATTATCGCAACAAGGTCACGCACACCCGTCAGGTCTCACACGTGCCAGCCGGCCGCACGCAGCTGTGAGTTCTGCAATGTCGGAACGTGCGGACACTCTCATTCGAGGTGATTGACGGTTCGTAATCACACACGTCGTTGCTCAACTGGATGTCTCTGCTTGTAGTGCTAACACGCACATCCACCAGTCAGGGTAAACAAAGGTGAGGTCCTCCCCAAATAACAGAAGAGCATAAAGAGCGACGAAGGACCATTTGTACGGAATTGCTTGCTAATCGTTTTTTCTCGAACACACAGAAATCTATGGAGTGGCGCCGCTACAACACTCCTCCGAATAGAAAGTTCAAATCCGAACCTTTAACCGGTAGTCACGGCGAAGGTCTGCTTAGACCCTGAAGCTGTTACTCTGTTTAATGTCCTCCACCAAGTTGGAACGATCAACTCTGAAGTGTATTGAGTTACTCTCAGGATACTGACGGAACGACTTCGGCATGTTCGCCGCCATAGAAATGCAAACTAAATTCTCCTTATCCGCAAGTCCTCACAGAAGTCTGTGCACCAAAGAACCTCACAAAATTTTATTTGACCGTTCTCCCTCATACAGTATACAGTCCTGATATCGCACATTCCGACTGCCACCTGTTTCGCCCAATCAAGAATGAACTCAGCGGGAAGCAGTAAGTGGATGATATGGAGGTTACTGATGCAACGAGGCGTTGGCTCAGACGCCGACCAGTGGAGTAGTACCACGCGGGCATACAGGCCCTCCAAGTAAGGTGAAATAAGCCTTATCAATTGAAGACAAAGTTAGAAAATGAGTCCGTGATCATATTTTTGACACTTTAGTTTACAGGTCCGTCTTGATCACACAAACATTTACACTCCATATTACCGGTTTCCGCTGCCGCCATCTACAGACCTGCTACCAACAAAAATAGCGTGTAACCAACTAAGTTCAGTTTGATTATGTTAAATCTATAAAAGTCCTGGTGCTGCATAAGAAAGATAAAAATTGTGAACATAATTAACAGCCATATATAACAGCCATACACACCATAAAATATTCTGATGTAGTATCCACGTCAAACTAAACATGTAGGTACATAATAAGTGCAGGTGATGATCAGAATGCGTCTGGTATTTATACAAGCAATCTCAGGCCGGCTGAGGACACTATAGCTAGGGTACATGATTCACTAGTATCGGAAATGTAATGGTTAGAATGCGGTATGCGTAGTCATTAATTGAAATTACTTCTCATGGCAAAACGAGCGTCTGAGAATAAAAAATGTACTGACATACTACACGTGGAATTGGATCCATACTTAAAATCCACATAAAAATTGCAAATACAAATAATGTGAAGCTCCTAGCCTGGCAGCGTGAAACACACTACTGTATAAAAGCCAGTATAGAAAGTATTAAATTAAAAAAGTGTGTTGCAAAAAGATGCGGCCAAACGTTCAGGAAACATTCCTCACAAACAAATAAAGAAAAGATGTTATGTGGACATGTGTCCGGAAACGCTTAATTTCCATGTTAGAGCACATTTTAGTTTCGTTCTTCCACCTACGCTCAATAGAGCACGTTATCATGATTTCATACGGGATAGTCTACCTGTGTTGCTAGAACATGTGCCTTTACAAGTACGACACAACATGTGGTTCATGCACGATGGAGCTCCTGCACATTTCAGTCGAAGTGTTCGTACGCTTATCAACATTAGATTCGGTGACCGATGGATTGGTAGACGCGGACCAATTCCATGGCCTCCACGCTCTCCTGACCTCAACCCTGTTGACTTTCATTTATGGGGGCATTTGAAAGCTCTTATCTACGCAACCCCGGTCTCAAATGTAGAGACTCTTCGTGCTCGTATTGTGGACGGCTGTGATACAATACGCCATTCTCCAGGGCTGCATCAGCGCATCAGGGATTCCATGCGACGGAGGGTGGATGCATGTATCCTCGCTGACGGAGGACATTTTGAACATTTCCTGTAACAAAGTGTTTGAAGTCTCGCTGGTACGTTCTGTTGATGTGTGTTGCCATTCCATGATTAATGTGATTTGAAGAGAAGTAATAAAATGAGCTCTAACATGGAAAGTAAGCGTTTCCGGACACATGTCCACATAACATATTTTCTTTCTTTGTGTGTGAGGAATTTTTCCTGAAAGTTTGGCCGTACCTTTTTGTAACACCCAGTATAAAATAAAATCTTCCCACGTGACAGATCAGTTACCGTATACGTAATTGTAAGGTAATTAACGAAGCAGTGACTATTAATTATAAGTTAAAAATCTACAATCGATAATACATTCGGAATGGGGTCTCGGTGGAGGCACGTCGTGGCTTCTCTATATGACGTACTTGTTTACCTGCGGCGGAACTTGCGGAGGAAGGTCCAGTCACCTAGTGGCCGGCCTCCGGTGAGCACCAACGCACACCAATCCGTTGGGGCGCTCGACGGTGCTCAAACTAGTAGGTTTCTGAAAACATCAAAATAAGAATTTAAGTTAAATTCAATCTGTTCATTCAGCAGTAATTCAGGTTGCCGTTTCCTGTGCACATAAATCTCCATTTCCTCAAGTAGGTTCAGTTACTGTCCCTTTGGCGCCCTATGCAACACTTACATATTATTCTCTATGTTTCCAATCGAATGTTTTTCTCTGTCTAAATGTCTACCGAAAGCACTCTTATTTTGGTTATACGTATGCTCTCTAAACCGAGTCTTGAAATTCCTTCTTGTTTGACCGATATAAAATTTGTCACAGTCTTGGCAGCTGATCTTATATACACCAGATTCCAAATGTTTGTTGCTGTTGTTGCCAACTTCGTGGCCTAGCCTACAACCAACTGCACTTTTCGTTTGAAATCCAATTACTGTTTTCGTTTTTCTGAAAGCTTGCGCAACTGTGTCGGAAAACGCACCATTCTACGACATAGCAACTAACTTCTTGCCCTCTGGTTCTATTGTCTCCTTCTCGTCACATATATTTCATAATGTTACTTTAAATCCGTCTTGATTGCAAAATTTTTTTATTATTCATATGACCGGTTTCGGTTCATTCAGAACCATCTTCAGATCTGATATTTAAGTTACAGGAGTAACACGTCCAATTCAGCAACTTTCACATGCTACCGAAACCGGTCATATGAATAATAAAAAAAAATTTGCAATCAAGACGGATTTAAAGTAACATTATAAAATCACTGATTGCAGTTATCCCATAAGATATTATGTCTGTTTTTGCACATATATTTCATTTTCGTTTATTATTAAGTTTCATTATATCACAGTCCTTATATCCGTTTGCCTTGGCTACTAGTTCAAAATGGCTCTGAGCACTATGGGACTTAACTTCTGAGGTCATCAGTCCCCTAGAACTTAGAACTACTTAAATATAACTAACCTAAGGACATCACACACATCCATGCCCGAAGCAGGAACCGAACCTGCGACCGTAGCGGTGGCGCGGTTCCATACTGTAGAAAATCCGCTCGACCACTCTGGCCGTTGGCTACTAGTCTAATCACACTTAATACTTCCATATGCTGTTGATCATAGCTCTAAAATATGCCCATTTACGCTTCTTAGCGTGAGAGGATTCCGTATGTATAATCGTGTCAGTGACCTCATCTTCCTAAACATGCTGATCATATGCCTTTCGTCCCCTTTAGTTAACCTAAGATTAAAACAAAAAAAAAAGAAAAAAGGACATAGTAATTGGGTTTCAAACGAAAAGTACAGTTGGTTGCAGGCTACGCAACAAAGCTGGCGACAACAGCAACAAATAATTGGAATCTGGAGTCTGTAACATCAGCTGCCAAGAGTATGACAAGTTTTATATCGGCCAGACAGGAAATAATTGAAAGACTCGATTAGAGAGCCTACGTATAACCAGAATAAGAGCGCTTTCGATACACATTTAGAAAGAGAAAAGCATTTGATAGGAAACATAGAGAACAATATGAATGTGTTCAATAGGGCAGCAAACGGACAGCATCTGAACCTACTCGAGGAAATGGAGATTTATGTACACAGAAAACGGCAACTTAAATTACTGCTGAATGAACAGAATGAGTTTAACCTAAATGCTTACTTTGATATATTCAGAAACATACTACTCTGAGTAGCGTCGAGCGGCCCAGCGGATTGGCGTGCGGTCGTGTGCATCGGAGGAGACAGCGCCTTCCTCCGCAAGTTCCGCCCAGGAAAACAAGGACGTCATACAGAGGAGCCACGACGTGCCGCCGTTGAGATCACATTCCAAATGTACTATTGACTATCAATTTTTAACTTTTAATTAATAGTCACAGAACTACATAAAATATTAAAAGGAGGAGTTGTCATATAGCATTTTTCTCAGAAACTAAAAAGAAAATGGAAGGAACTAAAGATATACGATATTATACTGTGATATACAGTGGAGTAGAATAAAACGAAAGAGCACAAGCTGGTGTTGCCATAAAACATGGACAAACAGATTAATAAGCTATGCATGGATAAACGAGTGGATACGCAGCATAAGATGAAAGATTTCTAGAGGATATCTAATATGTACAGCAGTGTATGCCCCGGAGGAAGGGAGAACGAAGGAAAGCAATACGTTGTATGAAGATCAACAGAAAACACTAGATAGGATAAATAAGAGACTACAGTCAACAGCAATGGAACCATGTTAAGAGATTTTGCAACTTTCAACAACTTCAGAATATTAAACTCTTTCTTTAAAAGCAAAGACATACAAAAGTACATATGGTCCGCCGTAGGAATTAGAGCCATAATTGAGTGCTTCGTATCAAACCAAAAAACAGCTGTTCTGTTTCTGGATGTGCCTGTATGTAGAGCGTACGACATAACACAGACCACTTTCTGCTACAAGACAAAGTTTGCCCTAAAGCAGATATGGCATAAAACAAGTAAAAAATTCCCAGAACAACCAAAAGAGGTATATAAAGTCTACTTACTAGAACAGGAGTCAATCAAGAATCCTTATCAAACTCGCTTACACTCAATAATGGGCTCAGTTTGTGATATTCGCTATTTTTGACTTCATTAAAACAGCAACTACGAGTAGTTAATACTTTCAGTCAGAAGGCAAATACTTGTTTATAAATAATGATAAATGTATAATAAAGCGTCGCAAAGCGAAGGTGGAATTTTCTAATAATGTAATTCGTCGTCTTTGGGCGGCAATAAAAACAGAAAAATACGGATAGATATACGATCCTTCACTATTTTGTTCGCTGGAGAACAAATGAAGCCTTGAGCGCCAAAGACTTGTACTGTTTTTCTCAAGTAAGACGGACGCAGATTTGTGGTAGTCTGATCTAATTTTTACTAAATGTATAAAAACGTGTTATGTCTAAGTTTGAGTGAAGTGTAAAGAACTGTTATAACTTACCGTGACGACGCACGAGCGACTCAAGGAAGACAATGGCTATATAAAAGAGCGCTCAACGGACATGAAACGGACATAAAAATCTACCGTCATTGTAGTACTAAGCTTAAGGTACGATATGTTTTAGTTATAATAAATATTTGTTCTGGGAATACTGAATCCTTTAGCAGTGCTCATTCCTATTATCTCCTCAGTATTATTTTCATTTTAATTATGCATTTTGCTAAGATTACAGACACCAAGATCAGCAGTCCAATGTGCGTGTTACATTGATAAAAAGGAAACTGTTTTATCGTCTTCTTGCATCAGCTTTAATATTGAATTTCCCTTTTGTGTGATGCTACAGATGTTTTTGCGCCCTTAAGAACTTTCAGGTCCCTTAGGAAATTGTTTTGTCCTAACAATAACTTCACAACCGGGTATGATCGTATCTACGATCATGAAATAATTAGAGAGACGATAACGCAATTTCTTAATCAATAGCACGCTAGTTGTGACTGCCTCAAGCCACGCGAAACTGCAAGTAAAAACTATTCACATCTCATAATGCAATATTTTATGACAATGGTCAATCCATGATTCTTACGCCAATTGTGATTGATAAAACAGTAAGCTAAATCTCAATTTCCAACTTTCCATTGAATAACAACATCACTTTTATTTTGTAACATCACACTTGGCGCCCGAACAGGGACTCGACCAAAAATTAGTTCAAATTCTTGGAAAATTTTCTATGTGCTTGTGTTAATAAATGTTCTGTCGTTTCATGTACACATCAACTGTGTGAGAATGACGGAAAATATGCTGGTCAATAACGCAGTTTAATTATCGAGAGAAAGGAAAAGAAAAGAGACGCGAATTTGCTGAGACAACATAGTGCTAACCAAGCCATCAAAAAGTAAGTCAGAATTTTGCATACGCAGTGTAGTGCTTCAGTAGCAACGTTGCTTTTCCAAGTCGATCCACATCCTTTCTATCTCCTTCCCGCTATAGAAATTCTGCTTTATTTTATCTTTCAACGTAATATTCTTCGTAATCTGATAATAGAAATTTCATTTGTTGCTCTCGCGAGAGCGGTGCTCTTAGCGGACTCACTACGTCACTGACAAACGACGAAAGCCTTGCGTAGCACGTGATTTACTGACGAAAATGGCAGATAGTAAACAGAGACAGGTGACAACAGGAGACGGTAGTGAAGACGTTAACAGTATTCCATACCCTTTACGATCGCGAACGGTAGGTTCCCGTGCGGAAACTGAACTAACCATGTCTGTAACAGGGGAAAGTGACCCTAAAGTCCAAACTCTTCCCGCTGCAGCTACAAATGACCTCGGTGCGTTAATGGAAATGCTGAAACAACAGTTTGACGCAGTAAATGAGACTATAAAAACACAAAATGAGACTGTTAACGCCCGATTAGATGCTGTAAGCGAATCAGTAAAAACACAAAATGAGACTGTTAACGTCCGATTAGAGGCTGTAAGTGAATCATTAAAAACACAGCTAGGCACAATCAAAACAGATCTGCATAAAGAAATTACGGTTGAATTAAATACCCATTTGGGTGAGGTGCAAACTAAGATCAGTGATCAAATTCAGAAAATGCAGAAACAGGTGAAAAGTGAAATAGCTGAAGTATCTGGAACATTAAACACAAATATTCAGGCAGCTACCAAAGAAATAAACTCAGTTAGAAATGCAGTATCTGACATTGAAGGTGTAGTGGAGGATCTGTCGAGGCAGATAGACTCAATCAATATTGAAGAACAGGTGAAGAGCACCGTGAAAGCACACGCGGAGGCATTGTCGGAACACTACGGTGAATGGATAAAGGGTAAAGACATTTTTATCGAAAAGAAGGTCAGGGAGGAGCTTAGGGAGACTGTCAAGGATGTAACTTATGAAATCTTAGCTGCTCCTGGTAAGTCGAGAGACACAGTGGTTTCTGAATTGGGACAGATTCGGAGGACACTTACACGGGATCTTCCCGAGTGGAAGCAGCAAGTAGTGGACGAAGTCAGAATGCTGAGAAACTGGAGAGAAAATCCGCACACGCATACGCAAACTATAGGGAACAACTCTTTAGACGGTGACGAATGTCAGTCAACTCCTTATCATTCACCGCCTGATTACACGCAAAACAACAGTCCTGTTGAGTCCCGAGTAGGGAAAATAAATGATCCGCCCACAACTGTGAGTTTAATGCAAGAGGAAAGTGTGATTAAGCATCGCACTTTTCCTGTATTTCATCCGCAGAAGCGAGAAATACACCCCATCGTGTTCCTAAAGAATTTTTCCGGCATATTTCCCAGGAACTGGACAGGCAGACAGCGTATTCAGTTCGTCACTGGCTTTATTTATGGTGATGCAGCATTATGGGGAACGGAAATGTTAGACACGTGTAGGAATTATGAAGAGTTTGAGAAAATGTTCTTGGCAAAATTTTGGAGTAATGGGGTACAGCAAAGATTAAGGAAGGAGGTGTATGGTGCGGAAATTTTCAATGAGAAGCATGGAAGTCTCCGGCGATACTTCGAGAAGTATCTAGCAAAAATTAAATTCTGGGATTCTCCGATTTCTTCCAAGGACGTAATTATGATTCTCAAAAGCAAACTCCCTGTGTCTATTAGAGAGAAACTAGTAAATGTGTCCGAAGAAGACACGGATGTATTCCTTTCTGTGCTGGATTCCTTAGATTTAATTAGCGAGGATGTGCGCTCCAAGGTTGGCAGCGGCAAATTCTTCCCTGGCAGCTAGCAGAATGCATCGAACGCGGACAACAATGCGCCGAAGGAGAGAGTGCGCTACTGTGATCGAGGGTACCAACCTGCCAGCCGTTATGAAAACGCAAACGGCAATAACTTTAAACGGAAGCAGAAAACCAATTACAGTAATCAGCGGAGATACCACCCAATTTGCAACCACCACGTACAACATCAGTACGGCAACCCACCCTTTAATTCTGCGCCTGAGCAGTATGGAAATTCTCCACAAACGATTGGTAATTTTTCAAATGGGCCAGTGTACAACCAAAGTTATAGGTCGAAAAATAGCAAGTGGCATGGGCAAGGGGGAGGCCACCCAACACAACATCAGAACAACTTTTCACAGGATAGAGGACCGCGGAACAATTTTCAAACGGCACCAAATGCGAACTTTCCTTCACAAGGAAATGGTTTTGCCGGCAACCAAAAGATCGGGCGACAGCAGCCGTCTCAAGTATTCTATTCACAAGTGAATGCACCCAGTGGATTTTACCCCTTTACACCGGCATTTGTACCACATAACCAGCACCAATATGAAACGGAACAAACACTTAAGGCTATGAATGACAAACAGGTTAAACATCCTGCGGAAAATTAGAGGCAGCGCCTTTCAGCCTCCTAGAGGTCGCTGCCGGTTCCAGTGGGGGTACTAACGAATACTCTGATTCTGAGTATGTTAATGCGATACGGTACGACCATGAGACCGACTTACGAGATGACCTTGCACGTGACAAAGAAGATCAAGACATTAACAACATTTATGATGAACAGGTCCTGGCTTCGATTAAGATTTCTATTGCCAACATTCCTTTCACAGCCATTGTTGATACAGGAGCAAACATCAATGTCATGTCATCATGTCTCTTCAGACAGGTGTCTTCTGTTTCAAAACTTTTATCATTGCCGATTCAGGGCTGCTCCACATCGGGAGCGATTGGTCCATTGAAACAGAGAGTTAGTTTACAGACACAGCCTCAACTGCAGATAGAATCTGTTTCGGTTTCCTGCCTCTTGCGTACTGGAAATTTCCTTGTGTGAACTGTTAATGATAAGTATTGTGTTGAACAGCGCACGGACTTCATGGTAACAGCTACTACATGTAAACTTTAAGTATTAAATGTTAAGTACGGAAAAATTGTTTATAGTGATGGACATGAACTGATATTTCTTCAACAAGCTGAAGCAGGAAATTAAGGTTGCAGAAAGAATTTCAATTTAGCTTTAAGTTAGTATAAAAAAAAAGTGCTTGCCAGGATCTATATAAATATGTAAAGGTGAGAAATGGAGGAGGATGCGTAAATAAGTACTTCTCTCAAGGTACAAGAAGATTTATTGATTTATTTTTAGTAATGTAAGTACTTGAAGTTCTGTTGTAAAATTCCAAATTACGTGCGTAAAAAAAAAGTACATGTTCAAACAGTCCAGACAGTGGACAGGAGTAGAAGAAATAGCTTAAAGTTCAGTTAAAGCGTGCTGTTAAATGGAAAAACAAGTGGTAACCCACATGTGTTCACGCAAGGAGACAATAAGCTGTAGTAAACTAAGTTAGGTGAAATACAGTACAAATAGAGGCAAACCATGAAGCATCAATAATGTAGCGTAAGTACTCCACGAGGCCATTAACTGCTATGAAAGTAAACTATTTCCCTGTGATCTGAGCCCAATGTAAAGAGTATATGAGGAATGTTAGCTGACGAATTGATTTCAGTAGAATCAAGGTAATAAATAACCACACAGGAAGCCCCCTGTATCATAAATAAGTCCAAGTAAAGATCTTCAGAAGATTTGTATTGTAATCTAGCGTCCATTCAATACCCTAATTGAAGGCTAATCTAAAGAACAAGCAATGCAGTGATATTTAAACTTAATACTGACTATAACCAGAGTAAGACGTAGAAGTAGCAAAGCATGCTGTAATGAAAGAGGTTGAAATTTATATATGTGCCTATGTTTATTATGATAATTTTATTTACATGCAGATTTTATTGCAAAAATGTCTCCTAAGACACTCCTCTTATGAACTCCATCTTCCTTGTGCCTGTTCCTTTTGATACTGGTTCATTAACCCAGACCAAGGGTCGACTTGTAAAAGGCACGTGTGCTTCGAGGCAAAGCAGTGCTTATGAAAAATGAGACACGTAGCGTGATGAACTTCGCTAGCTTTGGTAATGTTTGTTATGGACCGGTTGCGTAAACCCAGTGAACTGTCGGTAATTACATTCATGCGAAAAATAGTAGACACGCGTTACCCCTTTTTTTTTAACAGAGAACGATTGCTGAGTACATGAAGCGAAGAGGGAGACCTATTGTTATCCAGTCTGCCCTCAAATGTAAAAAAAAAAAAAAAAAAAAATTGGCAAGCACAAAGGAAACCACAAAAAAAAAGATTCAGCGTTAAATGCGTACTCGTTAAGCAGTAGAAAATGATCTTGGGTTCACTAAAGAATAAATGCAACGAGTGTTGCGAAACCTGTAGTGTTCATAATGAGGAGATGAGCCCTTAAAAGAAAGTTTGAAAGAATATTTTTAGGTTCACTAGTGAAAGTAAACCTTGAGATATAAAGAGTCTATTCATAAAGCAGTTGTTCACTGGACTTAACAAAAGGCGTGACCAATAATTGTAAATATTAGCTCGTAAGTGATCTTTTGTAAATTGTAGAATATAAGTCTTTCTGTACCAATGGAGGAAACCTGCAAAATTGATTGTTTTGTAAATGAACTCTATCGGCGAAGGAACTAAGCACGAATGCTGTGTGAAGATGCACACTAAAGTGCGACGTGCATAATAAAAATAACTGTTCACTGTATATTAGTGGTAGTGTTGTACTGCAAGTGTAAAAAGAAGTCAAGGCTACGACAACAGGTGCAACGCAAAGTTCAGTGTTGTTCTAAGTGCAGCGACAGCTAAAACATTCGTCGTCACTTACCTGTGAGCCTCATGAGAGGCAGTTGACAGAGAAGTATGGAGGCAGCTTCAGTGTCCGGCTCCTCCGATGGAAAACGCGCGCGAGGTGTTTGTATCGATGCACTCGTGTGATACGAAGTTCACAACAACAAAAAAAGGAGCAATCGACGACCAGCAGCTCCGTTACAGCCTGAGCGTGAACGGATCTGAGGATTGGAGCTCACGCAACACTGTGCAGCCGCTGTGAGTGGCTGACGTGTGGGTGACGAAACAATCCAAACTTTAAACTGCTAACCGCCATGACTTCCATCGTACATACTGGAGGAAAGACATTTGTACACTTGTGTGACTACATTTTCAAACGTAAATTAAGCAATTTTCTTGAGTTGAAGTTCAGATGGGTGAGAAGTAGATTGTTAGATTACTCAGGCCTTAAAGCCATTAATACCGGCACTCCTGAACACTGCTAAAATGAATTATAATCCTGTCTCTTGATGGACAAAGAAAATGAATGTGCACTATAGGAAGACCCTAAACTGCAGACCAGTCCCGATCCTTAACAAATGTATCCAATAGGTTGTAAGTTATACTAATAATTTTCCACTTCTTCTGTTTCATATTGTAAATAAAAACCCGGGAAGCCACTTGAATTCCTGGCACCACAGTGGAAAGGACAGATGTACTGAATGATGAACGCCGTCGACAGCTAACACAGAAAGTGAAAGCATCACGAAGTGTAGTGCTACGTTATTACACTGTAATTGAACCACAATGAGTCAACAGATGCTCGAGCATTGTCCACTCTAGTTTAGTGAAAATAAGCACTCACTGTACTCATGTATTAGTTGTTAAGCTCAAGAGAAAGTAATTTCTGAATTCTATCCCCTGAAGTGCGAAATGAACGTTCACTTATTGTTATAAGCAAATATGGACCAAACTTAAATATGCACATAAAAGTTAATCTTGGTATTATGGAATGAAGTGACTGATGAACAAAGAATGAAAAACTTTATTTTGAAAAATGATAAATATCTGATATATGTTTATAAATGTAATTTCAATTTATGTACATAGTACGCCAGTAACATTATGTAAATGTCACACAAAAAAAAAAATCACAAATATCTCATGAGGACATGAGGAGCGAGGTAATCCTTCGGCATTCCCTCTCTCCTCTTGGGAGGCAATGTGATATTCGCAATTTTTGACTTCATTAAAACAGCAACTACGAGTAGTTAATACTTTCAGCCAGAAGGCAAATACTTGTTTATAAATAATGATTAATGTATAATAAGGCGGAATTTTCTAATTATGTAATTCGTCGTCTTTGGGCGGCAATAAAAACAGAAAAATACGGATAGATATACGACCCTTCACTATTTTGTTCGCTGGAGAACAAATGAAGCCTTGAACGCTAAAGACTTGAACCGTTTTTCTCAAGTAAGACGGACGCAGATTTGTGGCAGTCTGATCTAATTTTTACTAAATGTATAAAAACGTGTTATGTCTAAGTTTGATTGAAGTATAAAGAACTGTTATAACTTACCGTGACGACGCACGAGCGACTCAAGGAAGACAATGGCTATATAAAAGAGCGCTCAACGGACATGAAACGGACATAAAAATCTACCGTCATTGTAGTACTAAGCTTAAGGTACGATATATGTTTTAGTTATAATAAATATTTGTTCTGGGAATACTGAATCCTTTAGCAGTGCTCATTCCTATTATCTCCTCAGTATTATTTTCATTTTAATTATGCATTTTGCTAAGATTACAGACACCAATATCAGCAGTCCAATGTGCGTGTTACATTGATAAAAAGAAAACTGTCTTATCGTCTTCTTGCATCAGCTTTAATATTGAATTTCCCTTTTGTGTGATGTTACAGTTGTTTTTGCGCCCTTAAGAACTTTCTGGTCCCTTAGGAAATTGTTTTGTCATAACAATAACTTCACAACCGGGTATGATCGTATCTACGATCATGAAGTACTTAGAAAGACGATAACGCAATTTCTTAAACAATAGCTCGCTAGTTGTGACTGCCTCAAGCCATGCGAAACTGCAAGTAAAAACTATTGACATCTCATAATGCAATATTTTATAACAATGGTCAATCCATGATTCTTACGCCAATTGTGATTGATAAAACAGTAAGCTAAATCTCAATTTCCAACTTTCCATTGAATAACAACATCACTTTTATTTTGTAACATCACAGGTTCCAGTATCAGAGAGTACTGAAAATGAGTGGGAACAGATTAAGAACAAATTAAGAGCTGCAGCAAGTGAAGCTTTAGGTAAAACGAAACACAGGAAGAAGAGAAAAAGGCCACATGATTTGCACAAAAGAAATTTAAGAGGCGGTGGAAATAAAGAGAAAACTTTACAAAAAATATCTACAGCAACCAACTCAGGGGAATAATGATGCATACGAGAAGCAGACAGCAGAACTGAAGAAACTAAGCAGGAAGCTCCATCAAGACGGTTGGGATAACTTCGTTTCCAGGATCGAAAACGATGTCAGTGATAGACTAACACTTGCATATGAAACGGTAAGACACTTGAATAATAGCGGAAAGGATTTGGCATATATCAATGTAATAAAGAACAAAGACTTGCTACATTATTGCAAGGAATTGTGGTCTGATGAAATGAACACAGAAAATAATGAAGATCTTGAAACAAATCCAGATCATCTCGAATTCCATGAATTAGAATATTTTCTCAGATGTGCAAGGATCGAAAAGTAGTGGAAAGTGACGGCATTAACGGCGAACTAATAAAATATTCTTCTGTAGCATTTAGGTAAAGGTTCCTCAGATTTTTGAGTCTTTGCTGCATAAGAAAGGAAGATCTCACTAATAAAATCAATATTTAAAAAAGGAGTAGATCAAAACCCGAAAATTGTAGAGGCATATGACTATTAAATACAGCGTATAAGATCCATGCTAGAATAATAACCGAGAGACTAAAACCCATAATGGAGTGCCTGCTGTCAGAAGAACAAAATGGGTTCGTAAAGGGGATAAGCTGTACAGATAACATATTTATGCTACAGAAAATAATAGAAAAAACATTAGGGATTCAATGAAGAAACACAAATCCTTTTCGTCGATTATGTAAAGGGCTTTCGATAAAAGTAAATAGACAACTATTGCGGGGAATTTTAATAAGAAGAGGTATACCAATACACAATATACAGGTAGTTCAAAAGATCTATGCTAATACAAGAATCCAAATAAGTGGCTATAATGAAGAAACAACAAAGACTATTAATTTAGGAGTTCGACAAGGTTGCAGCCTCTCTCCACTGCTTTTTAACATATACAGTGACGACATTATACGGCAATGGAGAATGAAACTGAAGAACTATACCTATAACTTCAACCAAAAAGATTACATTATGACTTTGTTATTCGCAGATGACCAAGTGTTAATTTAGAATGATGAAGATGGACTGCAGAGAGCTGCCTACGAACTATAGCAAACATGCCAGATATATAATATGTCGATATCAATACAGAAAACAAAAGCCCTGGCTTTCTGTGGAATAAATCCAGTAAGAACATAAATAATTATAGAGAGCAAGATTATAGTGCAAGTCGATAGATTCAAATTTCTAGGAACCATACTGTCGTACAGGGGATACCTAGCTCAAAAAGACAGATTTGAGAAATTTAACTACTTAAATGTCACTATCAGCAGAGCACCCCAACGTAGAGTAAGAACAGAAACATATCTAAAATTTTATAAAGTTGTGTCAGTACCAACATTACTATATAGAAGTGAATCTTGAGTAATGAAAAAGAAAGATAAAATAAGATTACAAGCCAATGTAATGAAATTCCTCAGGTACACAGCAGGATACAAAAAACTAGATTACAAAAGAAATACAGATGTAAACAGTAAGGTTGACGAATACTGACAACAATGGATATCCCATCTGTTACAAATGGACAAATCAAGATTACCAATACATTTATGGCGATATTCTTGGCAAGGTAAAATATGCATTGGAAGACCTGCAAAACGATGGAAGGACCAGGTGCAGCTGCAACATGCTGAGAGAAAGCCTAATGCATGACGGAAGAAGAGGAAGATTAATAGTCATTGCTTCGTTAATTACCTTACATTTATGTTTACAGTAATGAATCTGTCAGGCTGGAAGATTTTATTTTATAGATGTTTTTAATGTTATACTTTTTATACTATTGTATGTCTCACCTTGCCAGGCTAGGAGCTCCACATTATTAATATTTGCCCTTTTTATGTGGATTTTAATTATGAATCAGATTCCAAGTATAGTATGTCAGTACATGACTCCGCATACCACATTTAAACCATTACATTTGCGATACTGGTGAATCATGTACCCTAGCTGTAGTGCCCTCTGTTGGCCTAAGTTTCCTTGTATAAATACCAGACGCATTCAGATCATCACCAGCACTCATTATGTACCTACATATTTAGTTTGATGTCGATACTACATCAGAATATTTTATGGTATGTATGGCTGTTATACATGCCTGTTAATGATGTTAACAATTTTTATCTTTCTTATGTAGCCCCAGGACTTTTATAGATTTAGCGTAAGCAAACTGAACTTAGTTCATTACGCACGGTTTTTGTTGGTAACAGATCTGAAGATGGCAGTGGCCAAAACCGATAATAGTGAAGTTTAAATGTTTGTGTGGTCAAGACGGACCTGCAAAATAAAGTGAAATAAGGCCGTTGCGCTAACGAAAATTATATTGAAACTTAGGGTCTTGCTGCCAAAGTCGTGGAGAATAATATGGTGTTTGCAATCGTGAATTAACCTAACCGGTTTTTAGAGAAAAAATGTGTTGCGGTACTTACTGGATTCCTCTCGATTTATTCTGTTACAAGCACTGTTTTTCACGTAAAATAATGAGACAGTTGTGGGAATTTTAGATACATAAAATTAAGGAAATTTGTATCCCAACCGACATTTCTTGTCCTAATGACTGAGTAGATGAAATCATGACGTTCTCTGGGAAGCCAGTTGCAGTTTCCCATTTTAGAAGTTTTTCACTTCTATTAAACATAAACATTTTCATCACTGTAATTATCGAAAAACTGATTGCTCATCATTGGTTGTTTCTAGAGTCACAGATGAGATGTCTACATCTTACACTGTAGTGTAAGTGACACAGACTCAAACTAGCGGCAGAATCCGAAGATAAATCCGTGCCAAGATATTGCTTCGAGATTAGGAGGGCTCTGGAAACCTCTTTCCCCTTCTGCTCTGTGGGATGGATTTGCGTGTTTTTCCTCGCAGCCAGCTTCCTCGCCTTCGCAACGTTCCACCCGCTCGGCGCTCGCTTTGAGAGGAAGACGGTGTGCTTTACATAGGGCGAGCAGCGGCTATCGACCACAGCCAGTCGCAGCGGCGCAGACTTGTTTGCATAAAGGAGTTCTTAGCTTTCTGCGCTTCGTCGTAGGGAGCTCTTGGCAGATATTCTGGCAATCACAACGAGATGCTTTCAGCTGAACGGAGTTTCTTCAACAGTTTTATTGCACACTGTGACGACAGAAGACGATCCCGTACAGTGCTAATGGCAAGCAACATTTGCTGCCAATGGTATACGGACTTTTTTCAGCTGGCACGCACTCAGACGAACGTTGAAATAGGTTACGTTATAAAAAATACGGTCTGCTAAAGGTACAGGCAATGTAAAGAAGCTGTTATCCACTGGCAATATTGTTAATTTTATTTGCGCCATATAACCCAAAATTGGAAAGTAAGATATCTAACTGTTACAAAAGTTGACAACGAAAGAACGGTATAACGCTGTCTGTCACACAACGAAACAGTTCACAACACACCATCCTGTTACACGCAACAGTTCGAAGCCCTGTAGCGGCAGAGGGCTGCAAATGTGGTAAAATGGATCACGTTAATAACTTAAGAGTTTTTTCATAAAACTTTTGGAGCATTACCTTTCAGTAGGCCCTCGTAAATCCAGATGCGTTTAAATGCTGTTGGCAGCAGTGGACACTCATTTATTTCCTAGATATTGCGACTGACAAGTAACAGTCTCGCTCTTTCGATCACCTGAAGCCCTTTCAGTCGTTCAGTGTATGACACTGAAATGTGGGGCACCAACCAGCACAGTTTGCTGACTACACTCCACAACAGAATTAACGGTTCACTTTTTTCGAAGTCCCGGAAGTCCCACTCATTGCAATGCTTAAGTTCGAAATTTGACTGAGGTGCTTACGGTATTCCTCTACAATGGTGCAAAAGCGTGGTGCTCTGCGACCTCACACTCGGGCTCGGCAACGCTACAAAGAGCAAGCGGAAAATAAAATAAGCTCAGAAGTTCATGTAACATATAAGATGGATTAATAGTATCACCTTAGCACAAAATTTCACCACGATTCTGCGCAATGCCACGGTGGACGTTTCACACGATCGGAAGTTTATCACATTCGCTGTTACACACAGCCCCCCTTCTTTTGACGCCTCTGCGATGAAGTTCAGAACCGCGACGCCAAGCGTTGAAATCACGCCGTTTCTTTATCAGTGGCCAAGGAAACAATTCCAGACACACCACCAACCCGAATCGGTACGCAATGGCTCTCAAATGGTTCAAATGGCTCTGAGGACTATGGGACTTAGCATCTGAGGTCATCAGTCCCCTAGAACTTAGAACTACTTAAACCTAACTAACCTAAGGACATCACACACATCCATGCCCGAGGCAGGATTCGAACCTGCGACCGTAGCAGTCGCATGGTTCCGGACTGCAGCGCCTAGAACCGCATGGCCACCACGGTCGGCTACGCAATGGCCGCCGGGGTTGCAAAATGGCGTCTGTGTCACCACGCCTTTCGTCGGTGCGTTTTCGCGGTCGAAATCAACAGTTCGCAGTGCGATGTGCAACAGGAAGACGTTGTTCAGAGCCTTGGACACTGCTGACACCCTCGGGCGCTTCAACCCTTCTCTAAGGACCTGTGTGTCTCCATCCCCAACGTACGTTATCACACCCGTATGCAGTGAAGCGCAAGCTCAATTTGGTCTGTCGTGAACAGTTTCAAACCACTGGAGAGAGCTCAAACCTATTCGACGAAATATGGAAGTGATCCGAAGCATTAGTCAATACTTATCTCTTTCCAGCGGTCCTGTTTTGTGTCCTCTCGTCGCGTGATCACTGGGGCAGGATGCAATATTGATACCTGCGTGAATAGAACGAGGAAGGACAGTCTAAGTACCCCAGTTCGGCAAAATCCAGTAGCACCTGTCCACCTTTGCTGAGAATTTTAATATACCGTGTAGACAGAACCCGTGACAAGACTGCCAGGCTACTTCAGTCAGGGTAAGCTGCTGGTCTTTCGCCGGTCACACTTCAAACGAGTGCGATGGGGATGCAACCTTAAAATGTCCTTAGCGAAGAGTCGAAACGCCTGAGAGTGCTATCGATGTCGAAGGTTGTGAAAAACGTCTTCCTGTTGCTCATCTCACAGCGAACTACCGTTTTAAACCGCGAAAAGTTTGGAAATCAACGACCCAGGGAAAGTGATGGTTGCATTGACACCTCTGATTCTCTGTGACCTTCTCGTTCGGCTTTTGAATGGTGGTGTGTATGGAATGTTTCCCTCGTCCACTTACAACATAATCGCGTGTTGCTGTGCGTCGTCTTCGTGACCTCCAACGCAAAGGAGTCAAAAGAAGTGAGGGGGGGGGGGGGGAGGGCGTGTGTAAGAGGGCACCTGACGACCTTCCGATCGTTTGACATGTTGTAAGACGTGTATATTCCTATTGTCTAATGTCAAACCACAATTTATGAAAAATGTTTGTATTTGATTAATAGGATTAAGTGGGAATAATTAATATTCGTCCTCTTGGAAATAACTGTGGTAGCAGGGAATGTCTGCACCAAAGTGTTGTTGGCAAGAGAGATCGCACATTGATATAATTTTAAAAAGGGCGGGAGAAACAGCGTATGGATACATTTTAAGAAAAGAGCGGGAAAGACAGCGCATTGATACATTTTGTAATGGTAGCAAGGATTGTCTGCACCAGAAAGCATTGTTGGCAGGAGAGACCGCACTTTAGCGTTCGTAGGAAGTCAGTAGTAAGCGAGATGTGAAGCGAGTCGGTAGCAGGTCTGAAGCGAGAGGTTGAGAGGAGCGGTGTGCCTGCCAGCCACTAGCTATGATTTAGAAGATATTATAAAAGGATTTACAGAGACATCAGCTAACTATTATCATAAGAGGAACTAATATTATTGAATTAATTTTTTGAGAAACTCAAGACTACTGAAGGTATATTTGCGCATTGCTAGTTGTAAGATTATTGTAGAAAGTGAGTCCCATTTGAACGTTTGTAAAATCATTTCCTTCAGAATATAATTAATTTTTGCCAGCAATATTGCATAACTGATTATAATCCATCTCAAAAACCAGCAAAGTAAAACTTCGCAAAATTTTATTGTTGTCAAGAATTACGTAACTTCAGTCAAATTAATTAAAGAACAACGTCAGCTTTTCTATTAAAGAATAACGTCAGTTTTGGTAATAAATACAGCCACTTATTATAACAGCCCACCAGCAGCTAGTAGAGTATAGTAAAACAGAGTAAGTATATTCATGTCGCAGTTCGATGTAGCAGTCAGATGCCGATCCAGTAACAGTAAAAAAGGTAAGGAACAGTTTTGGGTTATTGCAGGTAACGATCGAGGTCCACGACGACGACACATTCTATGTTTTGTCGAAATAATCAGAAAATAACTTTTAATAAGCAGCACTGAAATTTGTACACGAAGGTTGAGAAAGAGAATTAATTTCAAAGGGAAGATTTCATTTGTTATTATTAAGCAAGAGGTAGAAATCCTAAGGGAAGGTTTCATAGGTTATTGTAAAGAGGTAAGGTTGCCTAACAAAAGAGAGATAGAGGAGACGGGAAGGTTTCAATGTCCACTGTGGCACTGGGCAGAATTGCGGTGAAATTTGGCGCCAGTGTGATATCAATAACCCACCTGGCACGCCACATGCACTTCTGAGCTACGCAATTTTACCTAGTGGTTTGAAGCGGCGCAGAGCCCGATTGAGACGTTTCAGGGCATCACGCTTTTGCCCCATGACAAAACTTCAAACTTACGCCTCGCCATGGGTGACAATTACGGCGGTTTGAAAAGTGGTTCTTCAAATGTGATGCTCATTGTAGTTTGAGCACCCTCCTTCGGATGTATGTATGAATTATGATCGAATTTAGCACTAGCTAACGTTAATTCCTCCATGCTTTATAACAAACACTTAAAATCATCAAAGCACTCTAAATGCAGTTTCAGTTCACTAAAACTTCCATAAAAACTTATCGGAATTTTTCCATCCAGCTACCATTCTTTAACGCTCTTGATTCAAAATTAATATCGGGCTTAATGTTTAAATGTGTTTGTAATAAGAACATTTGTGTTTGTACTAATATCCTCTCCATGAAGCTTATAACATGTCTCGTGGAATAAAAACGGAAATGCGTTGTAAGTAAGGACTGCTTCTCCCACTCACTTCACACGTTTCCTTCGAGGTAAAGAAAACTGGTTCAAATGTGTACCTTCACGGAGTGTTGCCATGAGCATCTCATCGCTGTTTTCGTTCTTTGTCGGTATGTGGGGCTACTATGAGAAGTTGTCGCAGCGTGTAAGTACTTCATCAAATACAGCTTTGGTCATCATGTCTACTATATTCACCATTATCCTAGTGATCCAAGAAATTCGATGTTCGCTGACGTTAACAGTTTCACTTTTAGCGGTGAATTAACACACATTTTTGAAGGGAAGATGATGTCTTATTGTGGATTCGCATGTTTCTTTCTACAAGTGAGCTCTCAGAGTCATAATTTTGTTTGCTAAATTCACCAGCTGTCCATCATGAGTACAATTAGATGTTATTGACAGCAATGGACATTCAAATAAATATAATCGTCAGCTCTGACCGTTACTGGCAAGTACATTAATTAAACAGGAACTACGATTACACTGTAACCAGGAAGTATATTAGGAAGGAAGTCTAGAAGAGTGTGTAATAACTTGTTATTTATATACACGTAGGTGACTAATATATTATAGTTATATAGCATTAACAAACAAAAAAAAAAACAAAAACATCTGGACAGATAAATCTTATTCATGTATTTTTGAAGGAATTTGTCGCAGAAAACATATTGAACGGGCGTCTTTATTTTACATTTGAGCATAACTGTGGAGACGGATCACAACACATTTGGTAAACGATTAATCATGTTAACCGATAATAGTCTAGTAACCGAAACAATTAATTCAAGTATTAACATAATCGATATTGTACGAGCCACTGGATTTTTTTATTTCCCTTATTGTGCGATCTTTTGCACATTTATAAAAGACATGGCTTTTGGTTTCGATCTTTCGACAAGATATACCTGTCTCAAAGCCACCAGCGCTATAATATATTCATCATTGTTTAGCACTATTGTAAGGAAATTAGTATAGCTTATCACAGAGGTTAATCCAAATAGAAAAGAGATTGTATATGACATCCTGCACATCTAGCCGCTGACGTATCACTGATGTAGAGAAAACATATTCATGTTACATTATGGGCGCGGGATAGCAGATTTAACAGACGTTAAGTGTCTGGACCACCCCCCATCCCCCCCCCCCCCCCCATGAACCATAGACCTCGCCGTTTGTGGGGAGGCTTGCGTACCTCAGCGATACAGATAGCCGTTCCGTAGGTGCAGCCACAACGGAGGGGTATCTGTTGAGAGGCCATACAAACGTATGGTTCCTGAAGAGGCGCAGGAGCCTTTTCAGTAGTTGCAGGGGCAACAGTCTGGATGATTGACTGATCTGGCGTTGTAACACTAACCAAAACGGCCTTGCTGTGCTGGTACTGCGAACGGCTGAAGCAAGGGGAAACTACGACCGTAATTTTTTCCCGAGGGCATGCAGCTTTACTGTATGGATAAATGATGATGGCGTCCTCTTGGGTAAAACATTCCGGAGGTAAAATAGTCTCCCATTCGGATATCCGGGCGGGGACTACTCAAGAGGACGTCGTTATCAGGAGAAAGAAAACTGGTGTTCTACGGATCGGAGCGTGGAATGTCAGATCCCTTAATCGGGCAGGTAGGTTAGAAAATTTAAAAAGGGAAATGGATAGGTTAAAGTTGGATATAGTGGGAATTAGTGACTTTCGGTGGCAGGAGGAACAAGACTTTTGGTCAGATGAATACATGGCTATAAATACAAAATCAAATAGGGGTAATGCAGGAGTAGGTTTAATAATGAATAAAGCAATAGGAATGCGGGTAAGCTACTACAAACAGCACAGTGAACGCATTGTTGTGCCAAGACAGACACGAAGCCCACGCCTACAACAGTAGTACAAGTCTATATGCCTACTAGCACTGCAGATGACGAAGAAATTGAAGAAATGTATGATGACATAAAAGAAATAATTCAGATAGTGAAGGGAGACGAATATTTAATAGTCATGAGTGACTGGAATTCGACAGTAGGAAAAGGAAGAGAAGGAAACGTAGTAGGTGAATATGGATTGGGGCTAAGAAATGAAAGAGGAAGCCGCCTGATAGAATTTTGCACAGAGCACAACTTAATCTTAGCTAACACTTGGTTCAAGATTCATGAAAGAAGGTTGTATACATGGAAGAACCCTGGAGATACTAAAAGGTTTCAGATAGATTATACAATCGTAAGACAGAGATTTAGGAACCAGGTTTTAAATTGTAAGACATTTCCAGGGGCAGATGTTGACTCTGACCACAATCTATTGGTTATGAACTGCAGATTAAAACTGAAGAAACTGCAAAAAGGTGGAATTTAAGGAGATGGGACCTGGATAAACTGAAAGAACCAGAGGTTGTACAGAGTTTCAGGGAGAGCACAAGGAAACAACTGACAAGAATAGGGGAAAGAAATACAGTAGAAGTAGAATGGGTAGCTTTGAGGGATGAAGTAGTGAAGGCAACAGAGGATCAAGTAGGTAAAAAGACGAGGGCTAGTAGAAATCCTTGGGTGACAGAAGAAATATTGAATTTAATTGATGAAAGGAGAAAATATAAAAATGCAGTAAATGAAGCAGGCAAAAAGGAATACAAACGTCTCAAAAATGAGATCGACAGAAAGTGCAAAATGGCTAAACTGGCGTGGCTAGAAGACAAATGTAACGATGTAGAGGCTTATCTCACGAGGGGTAAGATAGATACTTCCTACAGGAAAAGTAAGGAGACCTTTGGAGAAAGGAGGACCACTTGTATGAATATCAAGAGCTCAGATGAAAACCCAGTTCTAAGCAATGAAGGGAAAGCAGAAAGGTGGAAGGAGTATATAGAGGGTCTATACAAGGGCGATGTACTTGAGGGCAATGTTATAGAAATGGAAGAGGATGTAGATGAAGATGAAATGGGAAATATCATGCTGCGTGAAGAGTTTGATAGAGCACTGAAAGACCCGAGTCGAAACAAGGCCCTGGGAGTAGACAACATTCCATTAGAACTACTGACAGCCTTAGGAGAGCCAGTCCTGACAAAACTCTACCATCTGGTGAGCAAAATGTATGAGACAGGCGAAATACCCTCGGACTTCAAGAAGAATATGATAATTCCACTTCCAAAGAAAGCAGGCGTTGACAGATGTGAAAATTACCGTACTATCATTTTAATAAGTCACAGCTGCAAAATACTAACGTGAATTCTTTACAGACGAATGGACAATCTGCTAGAAGCCGACCTCGGGGAAGATCAGTTTGGATTCTGCAGAAATATGGGAACACGTGAGGCAATACTGACCCTACGAATTATTTTATAAGCCACATTAAGAAAAGGCAAACCTACGTTTCTAGCATTTGTAGACTTGGAGATAGCTTTTGACAATGTTGACTGGAATACTCTCTTTCAAATTCTGAAGGTGGCAGGTGTAAAATACAGGGAACGAAAAGCTATTTACAATTCGTACAGAAACCAGATGGCACTTATAAGGCCCGAGGGACATGAAAGGGAAGCAGTGGTTGGGAAGGGAGTGAGACAGGGTTGTAGCCTCTCCCCGATGTTGTTCAATCGGTATATTGAGCATGCAGTAAAAGAAACAAAAGAAAAATTTGGTGTAGGTATTAAAATCCATGGAGAAGAAATAAAAACTTTGAGGTTCGCCGATGACATTGTAATTCTGTCAGAGACAGCAAAGGCCTTGGAAGAGCAGTTGAACGGAATGGACAGTGTCTTGAAGGAGGATATAAGGTGAACATCAACAAAAGCAAAACGAGGATCATGGAATTCAGTCGAATTAAGTCGAGTGATGCTGAGGGAATTAGATTAGGAAATGAGACACTTAAAGTAGTAGATGAGTTTTGCTATTTGGGGAGCAAAATAACTGAGGATCGTCGAAGTAGAGAGGATATGAAATGTAGACTGGCAATGGCAAGGAAAGCGTTTATGAAGAAGAGAAATTTGTTAACATCAAGTATTGATTTAAGTGTCAGGAAGTCGTTTCTGAAAGTATTTGTATGGAGTGTAGCCATGTACGGAAGTGAAACATGGACGATAAATAGTTTGGACAAGAAGAGAATAGAAGCTTTCGAAATGTGGTGCTACAGAAGAATGCTGAAGATTAGATGGATAGATCACATAACTAATGAGGAGGTATTGAATAGAATTGGGGAGAAGAGGAGTTTGTGGCACAAGTTGACTAGAAGAAGGGATCGGTTGGTAGGACATGTTCTGAGGCATCAAGGGATCACCAATTTAGTATTGGAGGGCAGAGTGGAGGGTAAAAATCGTAGAGGGAGACCAAGAGATGAATACACTAAGCAGATTCAGAAGGATGTAGGCCGCAGTACGTACTGGGAGATGAAGAAGCTTGCACAGGATAGAGTAGCATGGAGAGCTGCATCAAACCAGTCTCAGAACTGAAGACCACAACAACGAGTGTCTGGAATATAAATGCGTTGAAATTTTGATAATACTTCACTCTATAGAGCATATGATCTCCTGAAAAATAGCATCCTAGCTCTGTAGGTGGTCTGACTTCTTAGAATCCAGCTGTGTAGTGCACAGCTCTCGTTTTATTCTGGCCTCTGTCTGATACGCAGTGCGTTCCAACTAATGTAAAATATTAAGTTTATCTGTTGCTCAATCGTCTTTTGTCCACCAAATTTTGCATGGTAGGTTATTTATCATGAACACGCCATCAAAGTGTTCGTGAAATTGTCTATTAACATATTTTATTAAATATCCATTTGTATGTGCTCGTGCATGAAGGATTGCTAGTGGAGTTGCTCCTGTTTTCTCCTCCTATCCTTTCCATCTATAGACTGTTATTGAAAGTTATTACTACAAGTACAAATACCTACCAATGATTAATTATTCTTATAAACGTTGTCTCTTACTGTCTATTGTTTGAACAGGTATCACAACAACTGCAGCCCTCCAACTAATAAACCATTGGGAGATAAGCCTGCAAATTGGGGATTAAACGTAATAAACCCCTGACTTTGGCCCTGGATTAATACGATTAATGTGAGGTAATTCAAGTTTTTTGTTCCTCTGACCTACAGCACGTTAGCTTGCACTGAGAGAGCTCTGACAACATCCATTTTGCGTGCTATTATTAGCAACTGATTGTACAGTCTTGCGTCTGGAGTATTTTGGCTCCTGCGCCAGTTTATAGCTTCTTTTTCCGTAATTTTATTCATGAGGAATATTGCTGCATTCTCTCCCGGTATTTTGTCCTTAGACTTTACAATCTCCCAGGCACTAGTTTCTAGACGTCGACTGCTGTACATCGACAGTTAATGCTACTACCTCCAGTACGCAATGTAACGTTTCGTGCTTTTGTGTCCTAATGGTTTGTATCAGTATGCCGGATGTTTAACTAATTCTGTAGTTTAGTTCTCGGATTACGGAAACGATAGCTCCAATGTAAATTTAATTCGAGAAGGAAATTATTCAAGAAAGGGTAAGAACCTCGCTACCATTGGTCGTATTTATTTGGTACCAGCCATATTTTCTTGTATACTGTACACTATGATGTTTCCTTAAGAATTTAGTGAATACGTTAAGTACCATGTTAGGAATACATTTCAGACGTCGGCATAATGCTTGTTTATATACTTTGAGTCTAGCATGAGCTGCCGAGAAACTATCTAGTTCCGTGAAATACGCAAAACTCATAAACTGGCTTGATGCCCCCATACTACTGAGGTCATTTCCCGCTCTTTTGTGGCTGCTAAAGTGAAGGGACGTTTTCAGTAAATTAATCTATACTTTCACGTTCTGTATATCTATGTGTTAACTTAGTGAATACTGGCACCGTATGCAGACTGTCAAACAGCGTGGGAGACTCTCGTTACGAAATTCAGCTTGTAGCAAAGACGAGTTTTGGGAACACAAATACAGATAATAATGAGCCATTGTTGCCTTCTTCAATAAGTGATATATTAGTTGTACCTTCAGCCAGCGGCAAGACAATTTTTGTATTGACTTCATTTATGCATCAAGACGGTCTGCGGTTTGAGAAAGAATATTTGCATTCTAAAACTTTAAAGTAGCCTAAGTGCGCTAATTTAGAGACAGTTTCCAAGTGAATGTAGGAGATACGTTTTTGTAGGATTTCTGTAATACCATGAAATGTAGCCCACCTCAAAAGAAAATATTTATTTTCGATGAAATTCATTGCGTCATACAGTGGAAATGCTGAGGTGTCTTTTGCATGAGGCGACTGTTTATCATTTCATCCTTACAGTGAGGTATGTTCATTTTGTTGGAGGAGTTCAGAACATAAATTCCTTATCACGGTAAGAGCAGGCATTAGGATAATTGTCGTTACTATCATTGCTTGTCGGCCAGAATGACCGAGCGGTTCTAGGCGCTTCAGTCTGGATCTGCGCGACCGCTACGGTCGTAGGTTCGAATCCTGCTTCGGGCATGGATGTGTGTGAAGTCTTTAGGTTAGTTAGGTTTAAGTAGTTCTACGTTGTAGGGACTGATGACCTCCGCTGTTAAGTCCCATAGTGCTCAGAGCCATTTAAGCCATCAATGCTTGAAGAGACTGAAGAATCTGAACTTCCGTGATAAAATCATACGACCTTATGTAGGAATCTGTGGTAGTTATCCAAAGCTCATCATGTCTGGTAGATCGAGTACTCCAGAAATCACACAAGCACGAAATGAGATTCGATGTAAACCGTGAGAACTGAAATGGTATGAGTAAGAAAACGTAAACTTCTACAGACCCTCAAACGAAAGACCGATCGATCAAGCCTATGTGTCAGTATGACGACTCAGAAGCCCCATTTAACACACGTTAGAGAAGGAAATGTTGTGAAAAATATTTGGAACAATTGAAAGAGCATGATACAACATATGGTGTTCGACAGCAACCAAATGACGAACTGAAGTTTGGAGATTCAGAAATCTCCGTTACTTTGTCTCTGTAAATATTTCTTAGAAATTCAGTTTGCAAACAAAAAAACTGGTTGCATGTAAATATTCTGATAGAAAAGCATGTAACGACACAGCGCAAACGACTAATTCATATAGGCGAGCGTAAGTGGAAACTCTGTCTATTATTGGTGATGAGTGTAGTGGTCAAAAGGTGTAATATCAGATATTAGACATCTTAATTGCGGTGGCTGGAAAATGGCGACCACCCAGTGAAAGCGTTATTGATTATATTTAGATCCAAATGAAATTACGATCAGACTGAAGATTGTTTTCTTATGTGTAAACGGGAATCCTCTTTGCACTAATGAGGTTGTGGCCATCACGTCAGAATTTCACGACCATCGACAGAAAGAGGAAGTGGAAGTTGTAAGAAAGTAGTTGCATAAACCTGCAAGACAAATTTTTGGACAGAAGTGATGTGTTATTAATGGATTTAATGATAAATCACAGGCCAGTCCTATTAACTGTCCCCAGTAACCCCATCAGAATCATCGGTGCAAATATGTTTCAAATATCATCGTATCCTCGAATGAAAACATGAAAAACTGCTGCCGAGGCATTAGAAGACACAGTACAGACAATTACATGGGGACTCGCTACCAATGGCAGACACATTGATTTAGTTAGTTCTAAAGGGCGGTCCGAAAACCTTCAAGTGTGTTTCAGGCTGCATTTTGCTCAGAGATAATTGTTAATAAAGTGATTCGATACACTGCAAGTTTCCCCGTTAATTAGCATTGAAATTAGAGACTCAGGCCGCTGCGTGTGCAAATTTAAGTGGCCCACCAGATAGATCAGCATCGGTTGTTCTCATAACGTATATGATAGCGCAGGAGAATGCGATCCTAACGACTGTCTTCCAGTTTTAGTATCGCTCTTTTGTTCAGTTTTAGGATGCCAAACGAAGAGCACATTTGGCGACAGCATCTACAACTGGCCGCTTGAATTCGCGTGAGCAGCGGCCTGATTGGCTAACTTCAATGAAAAAAACCCATGGAATTTTTTTATTAGCAATTATTTTGCAGCACAACCCTCCGTGCAACTCCCATACAAGCTCTTTCTGACATTTTCTGACCACCCTATGCAACTCTTTACTTTCAATGAATATGAAACATAAAGATATTATGCTCACAAATAGAAGCACATGAAAGTGCAGGAAATGCAGTACATAGGAAGCAGGACATAAGCAGCTAATAGGGAATTAAGCACCGTTGACTCTTCTTGGACTGTTTCCTGGCATGCCTTTTGTAAACATTTTCTGATTAGTGTACTAGGTCAATTGGGCAGATTGCCTATAAGGATTTGGGATTAAGGGTATTTTTTCTCTGCATTTTGTGTTAGATATAAGAGTATTATCTGAATATTTAATGAATGTTCATGCCCTTTGCTACACCAGTTTTTTTGGGAATAATGATGAAATACTGATGTTTAGTAAGTGTTTATGCTATGAGCTGAACTCCAATAATGAGGATTATATCGATATATTCGTGATTTTTCTTAATGATTTTCTACGACGTTAATATATATTTTGTGTATATTGTGTCCTTTCTTGAAAAATCTGTCCTACCTTGTGCCTCATAATTGGAGGTGTTAGTGAAGACTGATTCTTTGTCTCTCGATTGCTAATGATATGTTACATTTATCTAGTCACTAAGGTTTATTGGTCTTTGTACTCCTGTCTTTATGCTTGAATATACTATAACCATATTTTTCTTTGCTTCGACCATAGCAGTTCTTGACTCAAGATGAATGGCGGTTGACTGTTAATCATTTTCCTTACAAATAAAGTGCACTTCACATATTAGTCATTCCCATATCCATTCCTGTAGATTTGCGCAATGTTAGAGATATAGGTCATTTAACAGAGAGTTTTATGAAGCCTGCACAAACTATAGCAATTGTGTCTTTTCTCTATGATTCTATTTGTCTATTTGTCTACAGTGTGCTCGTTCAGGCCATACAGAACCATACTTTTATATAATAGTGCTATTTATGCACTCTTTTCTTGTAAAATCCATATTGAGTTATATATTCTCATTATTAATCATGCACAGGCCTCTGAATACCATATAAAGTTATAGGTAAATGATTTAGAACTTCCATAGACATTTTCCTACTTTTATTCGGATATGTTCCACTACATCACCTGTTTCACTGCTTCCCACCTTCCATAGTCCAATTTCCTCCCTCTGCTCATGGCAATGGAGCTATTGTTTATCAGCATTCAAACTTCAATGTGGCCGTGCGCAATATGCATCGATGAAGAATCTTGAGTTTCAAATGTAGCAAAGATGATGATCATCACATTACTGATGTACTGAGGACAACCAACTTTGGGAATTGGTAAATATGGTGCCAGGTACCAACTGTAACTTTGTACTGGAATGAGTGTGTTATTTAGCTGTTCTTGGACGCTAGACCATCCTACTACGGCTAATGCTCAGATGTGAGACTACAAAGAATTGGACTTTATAGTGCAGCCACGTCTACATAGCTTCAGCCATGCCACAAATTTTCCCCATAATTTTCTTGACGACTAGGGATATACTTTACTCTTAGTTTCACTAATGTTATGCATCTTCTAGCAACATGAATCTGTAACATTTTGTATATGTCATTTACTACTTGTGCACCAGAACACCAGCTTGCTCAAGAGCTCAATGATTTGTACTGTATTTAGGATTATATTGTAATGATTATCTAATACCAATAATTCATATAGTAAATTATGACCTACAAACTTTGCCGTACATTTGGTGTCCATTGCACATACAAATCATATAGCAAATTTAACGAAACCTGCTGGAAGTTTATGTGAGGGGTCCACTTGTACGTGGAGACCGATTTTGTAATGCATTTCATGAATAAAGTCATGTAATTCTTATCACATGTAGAAGAGATTCTATCTTTGACACCACTAAACCAAAGACGTTGCCTGAGTGGTAGAATCGATTGCAAGTAGGAGCATGTGTAGTGCAGTAGCAGTTGCCATTGCACTCTGTTAATGACAGGATGTTGGACTTTAAGCTAATGGCTAGCACTGAGAATTTAGCTGTTGTCCTATATCTGCAGTATAATACAGTTTTGTAAGGTAAGGAAGTTTTTTATATTTAGTTTTAAGGATGCAGCAGTTTTTCTAATTCTAACAGTACTGTTCCTTTAATGTAGGAATGAAGTATTTTCCATCAGATTTAATGTATAGGTTGATTAGGTATACCCGATTTATAAAATTTTGCCTGTTTTGTAAACCTGATACAGACAAGCTAAATTTTGGAATGTATTTTGTCAAACGATGTTAGACCTTTTGTCCTGTAACAATCCAACTATTGTTAACTACGTCAGTAAGTGAGAATTGTAGAACAGTTGACAAATTCACTGATTTTGATGTTAATGTACACTGTTTCATATTAGATTTTGTGAAGAAGAAACTTTGTTTTGAATACAATTTTCGAACTTAAGGAGTGAGTCTTAGCATATCCTGTTATCAGTACCTCATCCTCTACCATGTCATATGGCATGCTTTGTATGAAGCTACTTTATGGCTGGCATTGCACTATACTGAGCCAATATTGAATAGTTTGTATGCCTACTGTGGAGAGAACAGAATACCAAGATTACATCTGTTGTGACTCAAGAGCTAAGGAAAATGGATTTAATTGTTTATCTGCATAGGGAACTTTATCAGGGTATTGCACAGAGCCATAGAACTTGGTGTTCAGGAAACTGAGTAAATTTCAGAGGTGTTGATTGCATTCTAAGCATTACATACTGGTTTTCCAGGTTAAGTTGTTTAATATTTCTTTGGATTACAGTAAAACTGATTAAGCACTCAGTTTGCTCAACAACACATCACACAGTAAATATGGATAACACAAAGTTATTTTTAAAGGACGTTACAATATACAGGGTGAGTCACCTAACGTTACCGCTGGATATATTTCGTAAACCACATCAAATACTGACGAACCTATTCCACAGACCGAACTTGAGGAGATGGGCTAGTGTAATTGTTTAATACAAACCTTACAAAAATGCACAGAAGTATGTTTTTTAACACAAATCTACGTTTTTTAAAAGGAACCACGTTAGTTTTGTTAGCACATCTGAACATATAAACAAATACGTAATCAGTGCCGTTTGTTGCATTGTAAAATGTTAATTTCATCCGGAGATATTGTAACCTAAAGTTGACGCTTGAAACCTCCGACGTTCAGTTGCGTGTTGTAACAAACACGGGCCACGGTCGGCGAGCAGTATCTGCAGGGACACGTTTACGATGACGAGCGTGTTTACGAGTGTGGCTGTAGTGCACTGTTGTGGTTTGGTCTAGCTGTCACAGTGTCCACATGTAGCGCTTGCTGCTATTGTTATTCAGCATTCGTCTCGCACGCAGACCAACTGTAGTGCACCGTGTTACCAGACGTCTGTGATAGTGTAGTGATGTAGGAACTGTGACCATGGTGTATTCGAACTCTGAAAAGGCGGAGATGATACTCATCTATGGTGAGTGTCGACGAAATGCAGCTGAAGCCTGCAGGGTGTATGCAGAACGGTACCCGGACAGAGAGCATCCAACGTGCCGCACATTGCAAAACATCTACCGCCAACTGTATGCAACAGGTATGGTCGTAGCACGCAAACGGGTCCGTAACAGGCCCGTCACAGGAGAAGCGGGGGCACTTGGTGTGTTAGCTGCTGTTGCCATGAACCCACACATGAGTACACGGGACATTGCGAGAGCCGGTGGACTGAGTCAAAGTAGTGTCATGCGCATACTGAATCGTCACCGCTTTGACCCGTTTCATGTGTCGCTACATCAGCAATTACATGGTGTTGACTTTACTCATCGAGTGCACTTCTGTCAATGGGCGTTAACAGAGAATGCGTTGCAGTTCTACCTATTTACCGAGGAAGCGGGTTTCACAAACCACGGGGCAGTGAATCTACGGAACATGCATTACTGGTCCGTGGACAATCCTCGCTGGCTCAGACATGTAGAGCGACAGCGACCGTGGACGGTAAATGTATGGTGCGGAATCATTGGCGACCACCTCATTGGTCCTCACTTCATTGCAGGGGCCCAAACAGCTGCAACATACATCGCGTTTCTACAGAATGATCTGCCAACGTTGTTCGAAAATGTCCCACTGGAAACGCATCGACGTATGTGGTATCAGCATGATGATGCACCTGCACATTCCGCAATTAACACTAGGCTGACCCTTGACAGGAAGTTCGACGGGCGTTTCATAGGACGTGGAGGACGCATAAATTGGCCAGCCCGTTCTCCTGATCTTACACCTCTGGACTTCTTTCTGTGGGGTACGTTAAAGGAAAATGTGTACCGTGATGTGCCTACAACCCCAGAGGATATGAAACATCGTATTGTGGCAGCCTGCGGCGACATTACACCAGATGTACTGCGGCTTGTACGACATTCATTACGCCAGAGATTGCAATTGTGTGCAGCCAATGATGGCCACCACATTGAACATCTATTGGCCTGACATGTCGGGACACATTCTATTCCACTCCGTAATTGAAAACGGAAACCACGTGGTAGTGTACATGTGCGTCAGTGAAAAAGACCAATAAAATGGTGTTAGCATGTGGACGTAATGTGCTGTTCCAGTTTCTTCTGTTCCTAAGGTCCATCACCGTTCTCTTTGCATCCCTACGTAATTCGGTGCTCTCCGATACACACGATCGAACAGCGGAGGAGTGGTACTCAAGTGTCAACTTTAGGTTACAATATCTCCGGACGTAATTAACATTTTACAATGGAACAAACGGCACTGATTACGTATTTGTTTATATGTTCAGATGTGCTAACAAAACTAACGGGGTTCCATTTAAAAAAAACGTAGGTTTGTGTTAAAAAACATACTTCCGTGCATTTTTGTATGGTTTGTATTAACCAGTTACACTAGCCCCACTCCTCACGTTCGGTCTGTGGAATCGATTCGTCAATATTTGATGTGGTTTACGAAATATATCCAGCGGTAATGTTAGGTGACTCACCCTGTATATGCCAGTCCTCCAACCTAATACAAATTGTGAAATATTTTCATATCTGAAATAATTATTAAAAGAGCTGCTGACAAGCTGATGATTGTTCTATTAAAAATTTGAAAACGTTACGAAAAATGGAATTTGTAACTAATGATAAGTGTAGTACAACTTTGTGACTAATATTTCTATTTGTGTTACTACATACAGACAATTCTTCCATCCAAAATGTGAAACGCATGTAACTTTATGACTAGTATTGTCATCTGTACTATGACATGTGGACAATTATTCTATGCACCACCTGCAAGGGACACAATTTTGTCAATACTTTTTTTGAATATTTTATATATTTGTAGACTGAAAATAAGAAATACTTTCATTTGTGATACTATATAAGGACAATTCTTGTGCTTTCAATGCACAAGGGTCACCACTTAGCGATTTATAATTTCATTTGTATTATAATATGTTGAAAAATGATCTATCCACAATACAAAAAGGACACTTTTATTATACACAGGCAAAAGAACATACATCATAACTGTAATATTGAAATTTCTTTTGTGGAAATGATGTGTCCACAATACAAAAGGGACACTTTTATTATACACAGAAAAAAGAACATACATCATAACTGTAATATTGAAATTTCCTTTGTGGAATTATAGAAATGTTTGTTATGATATATGGATGCCTTTTACTTAAACTGCATGGTGTTGATTACCTTAAATGTATTTTTATATTTTTTAAATATCCTATGTGTGAAAGGCAGCCATACTCAAACTAGATTCTCTAAGCTAACACCTGATCAGATTAAGAAAAACGTAAATGAAATAATATTTAATTGCTCTAAGAAGTGCTGTGTGACAATGTGTATGTATCCCTCTCTTATTTATGTAACACACATATATTCCTGAATACAACAATCTTATTTGTATCTGTTTTTACTGTTTTTGTGCCATGAATATGTCTGTCAGTAATAAATAATTCTGTTAAATCAGTTTGAATTACCTTGAGAGGTGTAGTGAAATAATTAAATATTTGTAAACTTTGAATGTTCTTTGCTTAAATTTCAGGTCTTTCTTGATTTTTTTGTTGAAAACATGATACTTTTATTCAAAAATTATAGTTTTCACGTATTTCATGTTAACAGAAATGACTCTCTACATTTCATTATTAATTAAATTTTATGATATATAACTTATTTTGAAGGATGATTAATTTTTGTAAAAGCACATGTTCCTAAAGAGTCACAATCCCAGCCATATTCTGTGTCCCATACTGTGTGTGGTGGATATTGTAACCAACTGAAATTTACCGTAACTTCTTCAGATTGCAGGAACTTGTGATACCACCTTACTGTTATGCCAATTTGGTGCATAAAGTGTCTAATTCATGTTTGTCCATAGTTATACAATATATTAGTATTCTGCAAAATTTGGTATTGTTCAAAATTGTCCACTATGTAATGATAAATTTTCATGAGTCTTGGTTGTGCTTCAAAAATTAGTTTTCCTATAAATTTTATGAGAAAATACAAGGAACTCTTTCATTTCTGCATCATGAAATTCATGTAATTTCGTCCATAAGAGATGCCACTTGTACATGATTAATTTAGAGACTTAATTTGTGTAAGTCTTGTTCATCACATTTTGGAAAAGCTGTTATGTGTACCACATGAATGGGCTGTTGCTGTACTGTTTACAGTACATGGACATGACAGTCCAACACTAGTTGCACAAGGTGTGCCATATCACCACATTTGATCACTGATTGTGGGTTCCAGTATTAGGTAACATTGCATTGTTGCAGTCAGTAGACTTTTCATGTCTTATTGCCTCAACAGTCAATTTAAGTATGTCTTATACTGATAAAATTGGCAGCCATTTTTCTCAGTTGCTGACATCAAGTGTTTATGCCATATACATAATAAAAATTCCTTTTGCAACTCAGTTAATATCTTGTACCAAATATGTGTGGTCTATGCCTTATAGACATGTTCTTGCTTGATAACACAAAATTTTATTTAATTATACATTTTTCTATAGATAGTTATATGTTTGTTTTTTCTTTTTGCTCACATTCGTTTCTTGCACTATTTGTGCATCCATATCTCACTGTATATGTACTAAATTTACATAGTGCAGGTTCCTTCCCATTAACATTTATTTGTACACAACCTATACTGTAGCACATTGTACATGTTTAAGAGTTAAATGAGGCATAATGGGAGCTCTAGAAAGCCAGATGCCGATGGGTTGTTGAGGTGGGGTTGCAAGAAGGGCGGACAGAGCGTTACTGTGCGTACTTTTTTATTTTATTTTGTGGAAACTGTGAATTTTATTGGGGATTCGTTTTCTGCTATTGCTATTTTGAATTTTGAGAGTATTTTCATTTTTGTTGATGGTATTCTGAGTGAAATATTCTTTTCTATATCTGTTGTACAGCTTATACGGAAAAGAAACGTTGCAATAAGCAATTCAGACCAGAAGAGAATAGAAAATTTCTGTAGAATAATGCTGAGGATTAGATGAGTAAATAGAATAACTGATGTGCAAGCACAGAATCGAATTGGGTAAAAAATAAAAATGTGACTCAACAGGACTAAAAGGGCATATCTAATTGATTGGACACATTCTGTGCAATCCCAAATTTCATAATGGAGGGTAGTGGTGTATGTGTAGGTAGAGATTGTAGAAGAAAACAAAGACTCCGATACAGTAACCTGGCTCAAAAGGGTGTAGGTTGTAGTAGTTATGCTGAGATGAAGACACGTGCACCAGAAAGACCAGTGCAGAGAGGTACATCACACCAGTCTTCAAACTGAAGACCTCAACCTTATCTACTGAGGTTGCACTGCCAATGGCAAGACAGTACACTCTGTTCCATATACAAAGCCTTTTATTCCACAAATGGTAAAACATGTTAATACATAAAACAATAACAACTGACTTCATAGGGGTAACAAAGAACTGGTTGCAATCTAAGCAGAGTGAGTGGCGAATGATGACGACTTTCGTTCAATGTACCGTCGACATCTTCTGAACCAGAGTACTAGATCGGAGAGAACGAGGGTGAGGATGCTAATTGGCTGCAAAGTTCACAAGGGTTCAAACTCATCGATTTAAAGAAACTACAAAAAACTCAAGTCAGGATGGCGGACAGAAATTTCAACTCCGTTCCTTCTGAAGTACGGTGCCATTGTGTTTACAACTGCTATCCATCGCCAGGTGAGTGGTGAAGATAAATGCTGTCCACAAACTAAGTGTTGTGCTAACACTAATAACAATTTTAAAAGTTTCAATAAACCTAGTAAGTAACGGAGGAAAGTTGGGAATGAAAGTTGCAACATTAGGTCGACATCGATGTTACTAGAAACGGGGTAGACGAGGCTGTCTTAGGAAACCATAAACGATGTTTTGAAAGGCGGCGTCCATACCTTCAACTGAACTGGTATATGGGAAAGAATTGTAACTTAAATCTGGGTAGTCAGATGGGAATCTGATTCCTATCATTGGAAAGCGTGAGTTCAGTGATATTATTAATATTGTGAAACGAAGATCGCGTAAACTCCGATAATCAAGGGAATCTACTGACGCATCTATGAGCACTTAACCCGCGATTTCGTCAAATAGGCCCTGTAATTTAGTGAATGCTACACAGTGTAGGTATTGACACAGAACCTTTCTAGAAGGTCCTGCAATAACACGTGGACAAATTGCACATAGCTCTTCCTACTTCTCTTGAGTAACTGACTTTCCCATAGCCGGCTAGTTGTGTTGAATGATAAATGAGCGAAAATAGTAACAGAATTGAAGCATCACGAATTCTTCTTGTCCTCCCCATCAAGGGTTAGGTCTTATGGCCTATTCTGGTCACGTCATCTTTTCCTCGGTTTTCCCACATTCCTCCGTCCAATAAGATTGCATAACTTTTCTCGTAGAGGGATTCATTAAGGTGAGCAATACATGCCCTTTCCAGTCCTACTTTCGTTGGATTACTTTTCCAGTAAATAACTGTACTCTCAGTTCTTTCCTTATTTATTCAATTCTTCTCCTGCCTTCTCTTGTGCAGCTTTTCACTAATCAATCGAACTTTATTTCTGACGTTTCAAGTTATCTTAGGTCGTTTAATTTTAATGTGTTGTAAGTTAACAAAATTTCATTTGGCTTTCTCTTATCCTTTTATCCTTCAATGTTCTTCTTATCATGCCGCACACGGGTTGATATTTGTTAATTTTCTTATTTGTGTCTTTCTTCACTTCAAAAGTTATGTCATATTCTTTTTTTGGGTCATCAGTCTTCTGACTGGTTTGATGCAGCCCGCCACCAATTCCTCTCCTGTGCCAGACTCTTCATCCGAGAGTACCGCTTGCAACCGACGTCCTGAATTACTTTCTGAATGTATTCCAATCTCTGTCTTCTTCTGCAGTTTTTGCCCTCTACAGCCGCCTTTAATACCATGGAAGTCATACCCTCATGTCTTAACAGATGTCCTGTCATCTTGTCCCTTCTCCATATCAGTGGTTTTCCACACATTCCTTTACTCTCCGATTCTGTGCAGAACCTCCTCATTTCTCACCATATTAGTCCACCTATCTTTCAACGTTAGTCTGTAGCACCACATCTTAAACGCTTCGATTCTCTTCTGTTCCGGTTTTCTCACAATCCATGTTTCACTACCGTACAATGCTGTACTCCAGACGTACATTCTCAGAAATTTCTTCCTGAGATTAAGGCCTGTGTTTGAGAGTACCGGACTTCTCTTGACCAGGAATGCCTTTTTTGCCATTGCTAGTATGCTTTTGATGTATTCCTTACTCCGTTCGTCAGTGGTTATTTTACTGCCTAGATATGGAATTCCTTAACTTCATCTGCTTCGTGACCATCAATCCTAATGTTAGGTTTCTCGCTGTTCTCATTTCTGCTACTTCCCATTAGTTTCGTCTTCCTTCAATTTACTCTCAGTCGATATTCTGTACTCACTGAATTGTTCATTCCATTCCGCAGATCATGTAATTCTTCTTCACTTTCACTCAAGATAGCAATGTCATCAGCGAATGGTACTTGTTATCCTTTCCCCTTTGTTTTATTTTCATCATTGCTTCTTCTATGTACAAATTGAGAATTAGGGGCGAAAGGCTACATCCCTGTCTTACACCCTTTTTAATCCGACCACTTCGTTCCTGGTCGTCCACACTTATTAATACCTCTTGGCTCTCGTACATATTGTATATTACCTGTCTCTCTCTCAATAGTTTACACCTATTTTTCCAGAACTTCGAACATCTTGCACTACTTTACGTTGTCGAACGCTTTTTCCAGGGCGACAAGTCCTATGAACGTGTCTTGATTTTTCTTTAGTCTTGCTTCCATTACCAACAACAATGTCACGATTGCCTCTCTCGTGACTTTACCTTTTCTAAAGCCAAACTGATCGTCATCCAGCACAGCCTCAACTTCCTTTTCCATTCTTCTGTATATTATTCTCGTCAGCAACTTGGATGCATAAGTTGTTAAGCCAATTGTGCGATAATACTCGCAGTATTGACATCCTAGTTACCAGAAATATGCCCTGTTCTGTTATTATGATATTGGTGGCTTAGGCATTATAATGTATGTTGCTAAAAACTCTATGCTTTGCTTTTGTAGTTGATATTTTTAAATTTTGATTTCGAGTTATACTGTTTAATCTATGCATCGCCATTTGTAATTTGTCTTCAAATGGTTACTGGTCGTCGGCAAAAAGCATTGTATTTAGATATTTGCCTGGGCCACTTCTTATACCTTGAGGTATCCTGTCCATCATCCGTATTTGGTCCCGGTCCCTACGTAGATGTTAGACCGTGGTAATGACATAGGACAGCCTTGACTTACTCCGTGGCTTATGTCCATTTCTGTTGTTAGCCTTTTTCCAGGATTCATTTTCATTTTGGTGTCTTCCTGTAAACCTTGTCACACTTTTACCAGGTGTCTGGGGAAACTTCTTTTCTACATTATTAACTGCAGCGTGTTTTGTGGATGCAGTCAAATTCCTTCTCCAAGAAAATAAATGCTAGGTGTGTCCCAACATTGAATTCTCAACCTTTTTGTATAATCTGTCTCAGAGTGAAAACACTGTCGACACAAGATCTTCCTTTACTGAAGCCTACCTGCTTTACTAATACATTTTAATCAGAGTGGTTTCGAATGCTCCCATTAATTATTTTCCCGTAGATTTAATTATTGTGCTCTAGATTTTATAAGAAGCATCGCGAATTAAAACAGAAATTTTCTAGTTTAATTTGATTAAAATTGTTCTCATATACAAGGGGTGAATTACTGGCCTTATGAAAGAATATAATAAAGTCACACGGAGAAGACTGCGTCGTTATTTAGGAGGTAAATTTGTCTCAGTGTGCGGATAAAGATTCTGCACGTCAAGTTTGACTTTGATTAACGACGCATTTCCGGTGAGTTAATGAAGCGACCAGTGGCTGGAGGGTGAAAGAAAAATTTTGCTGAGGCAAGAGCAAACGGTTATCATCAATCATCTACGTCAAGTGGGATACACGTTTATTAAAGACACAGTCCCATGGCACAGGTTCTGTCCGTGGAAAGCAACTGGTGAAGAGTATCTGCCGTCATATATAGTGAACTGCGCTTCACACAATACAAAGTAATATTGTAATGTACACCGTTAATAGTGTCCATGAATACCATGTAACATATTCGTGTACTTTTCTCTTACGAGGAAGATGTTGAATATCTTCTTTTTAGCAACATATTCTTCCAGTGTTTTCATTGATAGTGTTTGAGTGCATGAAGTGAATTGACTGACAATTTGACACAAAAATTTTACGCCGGCAATTACGCCGACAATTTTCACGACATCCACGCCTAACCACGATATTATTTTGTAAAATCCACAACAGAGTGTAATTTCATGGTTGTGAGTTCTACCACTCTTCATGCATAACTCTTAACAAAGCAGGTCCAAAGGTTCGAAACTTTATTTTACGACAAGACAGTTACAGATGTCATGTGGCCCAGAGTAGCTCGAATTGAACTACCAAAGTGTTCCGATACACAGGTAGTTGCCTTACATTCACTGGCCCATTATCTAATAAAATTAAGTAAATGTTTGGTTTCCGTCGCAGCCATCTGATGACAGGAGCCTCGAGTACTTGCAACTCATTTGCGCCACTGCACTAAGAATTATCTGGTACGAACATTCATTTTAAATATCTACGTCGACATCTTGACATTGTTACATTAATTTCGTTTCCTTTTTGTTCTTGATCAAGCCATGAACAGCATCCATGTATATTTAATTCTACTTATGTTTCTCTGAACCATTATTTACGTGACGTTAGTGTTCAGGATCGCTGTTTATGGGTTAACAACTATCACAATAGTAAATATTTATTTGTTGACGTGCGCACTTAGATCACTTGCTTGCAAAAATTCCATGTTTTCAAAACATTGTCACTAACCAACGCCCCTGCATGGTAAAGAAAATGAAGACCATTCTTGAAAATTATTTAGTCTTTCCTGAAGATTTCCAAGCTTATCAGAAGAGTAATATGTTAGATTATATAGTTTAATTTTTCTCAAAAGCATTTACTTTATTTTGTTTCCCATGAAAAGTTTAGTTGTTCAAATGGTTTACCTGTAGCACCACGTGTCATATTGTTATTTAGTCTTTCCTGAAGATTTCCAAGCTTATCAGAAGAGTAATATGTTAGATTATATAGTTTAATTTTTCTCAAAAGCATTTACTTTATTTTGTTTCCCATGAAAAGTTTAGTTGTTCAAATGGTTTACCTGTAGCACCACGTGTCATAGTTTGGATAAGTCACGTGAAGACAAATTTGAGGCTCAGAGAATAAGGGTCAGATAATTCTTTCTTTGCAGAAGTGCTCCTTTCACTTTCGGCTTTGATTGGTATGTGTGACAAGGACTGAGAAACCTTCGTCTTTGTCGTCAGTCATCTGACTCGTTTGATGCGAACCGCCACGACTTCATCTCCCAAGCCACCTATTCGTCTCAGAGGAGCACTTACAACCAATGTATTCAGTTTCTTCTTCACTATCTTCGTATCTCTGTCTTCCCCTACAATTTTTACCCTGGCGACTTAAAAAAATTTCCAATGAACTTGTCTCTTCTTCTTGTTATTTTTTTATGCGTATTTCTTTCCTCGCATATTCAGCAGAGACGCTTCCCGATTGTCACTCTTCCTAATTCTCAACATCTAAAACACCATATCTCAAAGCTAGGATTATCTTCATTTCCCACTGTCCTAAAACCCATGTTTCGCAATGCCGAGTCACAAGAATATTTTCTCAGAAATTTCTTCCTTAAATCAAGGGCTATATTTGATAACAGTAGACGTCTTATGCAGAAATGCCTTCTTCGCTTCTTCCAATGTGGTCTTTATGTTTTTCTTGCTTTGTGCATCGTCTTCCATTTTGCTTCCTATGTATCAGAATTCCGTAACTACAGCTGCTTCGTGGTCTCTAATGTTGATGTTACGTTTATCGCTAACCTTGTTTCTGCTACTCCTCATTACTATCGTCTTTCTTCAGTTTATTCATAATACTTGACGTGCGGTCATTAAATTGGCCATTCCATTCAGTTCCTTCCTGGTTTCATTAATGGCAGGAATGTCATCAGCGAAGCTTATCACCGATATCCTTTTAACCAGAATTTTTATTACAGATCTGATCCTTTGTTTTATATATGCCTTTGTGTATTCGATGTACAGCTTGAACAGTAGAGACCTAAACATTTTGATCCTAGCACTTATTTTTTTGGTCTTTTATTCCTTTTCTCCCTCTTGGCTTTTGTAAACATTGTGTACTACCTGCCTTTACCTACAGCTTTCACCAACTTCCATGAGAATTTAGAAAATCTTGCATAATTTTACACAGTTTAAAGGTTTTTTATATGGCCAAATCATTTGTAGGCCTGCCTATAACTGACGGCATCAGTGAATCCGATTGTTGGACATCGAACCTTCACAATGAGAACAGATTCAGCTGAAAAACAACATGAAACCCTTAGGCTAAAGTATACTAAACATGTCGAAAAATCAGCGGTAAGCATAGAAAAATGTTATCGATTCGAAATAGCCGAAAAATCAGCGGTAAGCATAGAAAAATGTTATCGATTCGAAGTACTAAATCCCTCGTTGGTGTGGAATTGCTAGACCGTAGCGATTTATCTTTAAAGTTTTTTCCAATTCTCAGTAACTGCATAAAATGTGTTGCTGCTTTTTCTCAGCCAGGTTTAAACGGCGTACGTCTTGCAACCACTCAAATGGTACAGTGCCCCTTCATGAGAAGCCAGATACACCCCAGGCTACAACGGACAGGTGAAAAAGAACACACGAGGTACCAATGAGCAACAAATCAATTAGCGATGATTTTTATGTTGCTTCCAACTACATAGAAACCAGAGGACCAGAAGTTTCGATGAAAGTAGAAGGGGCATGTTCTGACTGTATTATCCAGCGTAGTGCCTGACACGGTCTAGAGTTCGACTGATTTTCATTAGTGTTCACATTTCTTTTCGGCTGTAGATATCTAAGAAACTAATGATATATAAGGAAAGTCATCAAGCATAAAACTAGTTTGTTGCTTTCCTGAAAAATTGGTTCCTATATGAGGATTACAAACCACAAATATTTGTGAAAGATGGTTACTTTTATGAAAGATGATTACTTTTATAAAAGATGATTACTGTTATGAAAGATGATTACTTTTTTCCGTTAACAATGGACACCACTTCTTCTATTATCTGTCAGTCCCGTATCAGCAGCGGCGAGTCATTCTAACTGAAACCTTCTTTATCGCCATTTCTCAGTGCTCGAGCGAAGCTATATTATTTTGATACTGCGACGTGCTGAATGTGTTGTTAGTGTGTCTAACGTTATTAGAATCTAAACCGACAAACTTCTGCAGCTCGCTCCCTGATGTATATTTTGTCCAGGTGGCCGGTAGTTGTACATTGAACTGTATTTGTCGCGTTTATTTTTGAACTGAACTTCGGAGAGAGATGGCATAGTAGTCAGCGTTCAGAACTCCTATTTCAGTTGAGTAACGTTCTAACCTGTGATGCCATAACGGGCGCGTCACCATCACACAGCCGCCTAATTCGCATCCGGAGCCTTCTGCAATAGCAGTGGCTGGAAATAGCCACCAATGCCCCATGGAAGCAAGATCCCCGGTCTAGAATGCATGAGTTCTTATAGAGATCATCAACTGCTAGACTCCTTCCATGTTCCATTTCGACAATGAGCGAGTGTACATTGGAACTTTCGGCTTGCCGGTTAGACATACTTGAATATTTTTTGCACTTGATTGGTCGGCATAAACATGTTAAGAATATGCACACCTACCTAGTTTTTCCACACACAGAAAATAAAGGTAGAAAACTTGTTCTGTTAGAACAACTAGAAACACCAGAACACGGGAAAGATTACCTTTATAAATGAGTACATCTTCTCCAAGTTTCTCATAATTTTGTTTTTACCTTATGTTTGCTACGATTTCACAGTTACGAATATTAACAACAAGGCGCGATATATTAAATCGTAACAAAAAGCTTCATTTTGCAAAAAAAAAAAAATTGTCTGTAGACAAAATGTAACGTTTATAGGTTTTCCCATACATTACAGCATCTGTAAACGTAAAACCATAAGACTGAAAATGTATGTGTAAAGAAACATAGATTATTCACATAGCTCTGATACTATGGATGTATGCAGAACATATGTTTCTAATGCCAAGGACAACGAACTTATATGATATCTAACTCGTTATGTAAATTGCAGATCAGTTTAGCGCAAAGTAAAGAAATGAGGGACTACATATTTATACATTACATGTATGACTCAATGCGTTACTTCGTAATTGGCTTAAATTACTTTAACCACGTGTTAGCCTCCCACACGTAGCATCCAGCTGTGCAGCGGGACACTGTGCCCGTTTGTGTGGACATAAAAATTAAATGCGGGGAACAGCAACCAGAATGACCACCGCAAACTAAGAGCATACCCTTATGCATAATACTGTAACAGTTCAGTAAGTTGACAATACAATGTTTGACAGCATCAGTCAACAGCCAAGCAAACAATGACGTACGTTTATTTGCACCTGATGTGTAATTAGCATTGAGAGAAATTCCTGCTAGCTCTGTAGTACAGTGGGTACTGAGCAGAGTGACTCTGACCATCTTAGTTAACTTACGTAAGATAATAATACGGCGGCCAGTCACCATGGTACTTCCAAGTAAATTAAGTACAAAGATCGATTTGTTTTGAGGTAAAGTTAACTCATGTGAAGCTAGTTCAGTAATCAATATATTGGCTTTACATAGAAGATGAAAAACCTTGCAGCCTCATTGAGATATGAAAACATACAGTCCCAAGGTTCAGCCTTAAAAAACAAAGTAAAATCGTTTGAAAAACATTGTAATTATACTGTGAAGATTTAATCTTAGACTTTAGGAAATATTAACATCTTTGAAATCATAATAGCATGGAGTGAAGTACAGAACTTCTGGTGCAATAACCAGCTTCCAGACATTCCGTAATAGCAATCTATCAACAGCCATTACACTGCGCGGAAACAAGAGATAGGTTACCTAATGTAGAGTAATACTACAAAATAATCGCTAACTAACATCACCAAATAAAAATTAATTTCATAACAGCAAATAAACTTAGTTTGTTTCAGCCAATTCCTTTTGCATTGTAATGTCTAATCAACTTCGTGGACATCGAAGACACAAAGGCAGCTTCCTTCTCAATATGAGAACATGGCACGAAGCACGTTTCCGAATTCGCCATAGTAGGCCAGAGAAAGAAGTGCCCAAAAGTAATGGCAAATTTATTTCAAACGAGGAGGGCCATATGTCGCACGCCCTAAATAAATAGAATTTATTTACAGAAAAAGCATCTCACCAGAGACTTAAATCTGTTATAGAAACTAAGCGAAGAGGATTCTATTGAGCATGTATCGATCGATCGAATTGGTTGGATAAATTCGGCATAGATTATGGCAAATTAATCAGTGCAACAACAATAGGTAAAGCATATTGTCAGGAAATGAATGTGTGTAGTAAACAAGCTGTTTTCATCACCTCCTTCTTAACAAACAGAATACATTTGAAATGTACTCCGCAGAAGATCGCCAGAGGATATCTCAAGTCGTCACGTGACATCCTAATATATCACTAAAAGAACCAACTTATTAGGTAATACCATTAATGAAAGTCGTTGAAGGAACAGGGTTACTGATGGTAACGCCTAAGATTTATTCGACGCAATGCTGGTCCGTGATTCCGAATTTTCTGCTTGAAGAAATTAGTAAACAACGTAATATCAAACATGTAAGACCTTTCACCATACCATGAAGCATCTCATTATGAAATAATGTAAACATTTTGTCTTAACTGGCACTCAAAAACGTATGATATTTAAAATTGCAATATACTTACTGGCTACTTTTAAAGGGTAGAGTGTGGAAAATAGTATGTTACTTTGCAATATAAATGTATTTGAACGCATAATTAATACAAACGAAATACTGGAATTAACTTAAATGATAAGAGGGCGGGAAAATGAAATTTCTTCATCAACTTTCGCAAAATCAATACTTCTAAACAGAATGTATTAAACATTAAATGTTGTGAAGAATGAGAATATTGGGTTATTTTTCATTAGAATAGTTCAAATGGTACAGATAGCTCTAAGCACTATGGGACTTAACATCTGAGGTCATCAGTCCCCTTGACTTAGAACTACTTAAACCTAACTAACCTAAGGACACCACGCACATTCATCCCCGAGGCAGGATTCGAACCTGTAACCGCAGCAGCAGCGCGGTTTCGGACTGAAGCGCCTACAACCGCTCGGTCACAGTGGCCGGTGAAATAGTCTCATGGGTAGTGCTACTAATTAGCCAGACACACAAAAGACGATGGCAAATTGGTGCAGATGTATTGAGATAAACAACGACAGTCTATGTTTTGAAATATGATGGGACTGATTACTTTAGACATCACGTTAGCTTTTGTCAGTAGGGTTCAACAGAAGAGGGGATGTAATTAGTTGACGCATGGAATTTGTTGAAGTTCTTGGAGATAGTGAAGAGTTGTTTGACCAGTAGATTCAGTGAATTCCACAAGTCACGAGTTTAAGCCAGGTGGGGATCCATCTACTGGTATTTGGAATGTCTTGGCATGAGTATTGTCTGGACGACAATGAGGTTCCTTATGGTGTGGGTACAAACGACACTACTGTCATGTGCATGCTCTTCTTGACAGCTATAATCATACATCAGCTCACATTTCTTTGTAGACATCTGATTGTTGTCATTGTCAGTCGGCCAGTGTGGCCGAGCGGTTCTAGGCGCTTCAGTCTGGAACCGCGCGATCGCTACGGTCGCAGGTTCGAATCCTGCCTCGGTCATGGATGTGTGTGGTATCCTTAGGTTAGTTAAGTTTAAGTAGTTCTAAGTTCTAGGGGACTGATGACATCTGATGTTAGAAGTCCCATAGTGCTCAGAGCCATTTTTGTTGTTATTGTCAGGCCTATCAGCCTGATTTGGCCCTTGTGTACAGCCTTGGTCAGTGCAGCTCTGTTAGGAAATACATGACTCTGCGTATTTCTAGGTCTGTTATTCTAGTGCCCATTCCATTTGCAGCTGTCCTCTCACATCCTTTTACACCCAATAATAAAGAAATTACATGTAATAATCATTGGTTTCCATAGGTTCACTCACATCTGAAAGTTATTGTCAGTCTTGAATTATAACTAGCTAATGTACATATATAAGACCCCCTTGTCTGGACAATCATAGCATTGGTCAATAAAATCAAATGTTACTGTTAATTTGTCACAAAATCGTTTCCAAAGACAACTGTCTTAATACTTGCGAGAAAAAAATACATAATGGCAACAAAATACACTCTGGCACGTAAAAGACAAACCATGATATCCGAATGGGACGCAAATCGATAGATGTGATGTACGTGCATAGACAAACACATAATTACAAATTTTGAAAACCTGTATGATTTATTCGCGAAAAAGAGTTTTACAAATTCAGCAAATCATGAACGCATTGCTCTACCTCTGGTACTTGTGCTGTTTTGGTTAGCATTGTTTGATGGAGTTGTTGGATGTCCTCCTGAGGAAATTCTGTCCAATTGGCACGTTAAATCGTCAAAATCCAGTATTAGTTGGAGGGCCCTGCCTGTAATGCTCGAAAAGTTCTCAATTGAGGAGAGGTCTGGCGTACTTTCTGGCCAAGATATGATTTGAAAAGCACGAAGACAAGTAATAGAAACTCTCGACATGTGTGGGTGGATATTATCTTGCTGAAATGTCAAGATTGGCTCGCCAAGAACGGAAACAAAACTGGGCATAAAATATCGTCGATTTACCACTGTGCTGTGTGGGTGCCGCGGAAGACAATCAGAGAGGTCATTTTATAAAAAGGAATGTTATTCCAGACTGTCACTCATGGTTGACAGACAGTATGGTGGGCGACAATCAGGTTCGTATTTCGTCGGTCTCTGGGGCGTCTCCTGACACGTCGTCACAGGTCATCGGGACAGATGGAAGCACGACTCATCTCTGACGACAACTCTACTCGAGTCAATGAGATTCTGGGCCAAAGACGTCTCTGTAGCAGCTCTGGACAGTGGAGGGATACTAACTTGACTATCTCCGATCGTAAGGCCCGACAGACAGGAGTGCCATTTCACTTCATACCACGACCTCTTGATTGTTACCCGCTGCATCGCTTACAGCAGAGTGATATGTCGACGGTATTCTACACACCGTGCTGTTGTTCTTCACCCCAACTCATCCTGAGGTTACATTTCAGCAAGACAACCACCCACACGCGGCGATTGTTTCTACTGCTTGTCTTCGCGCTTCCCAAATCCACCTTGGTAAGCAACGTCGTCGCATCACTACCTAGTTGAGAACTTTCGGAGCATTATGGACAGGGACCTTCAACCCTGTCGGGTTTTGATGATCTAATATACCAGCTGGATAGAATTTGGGACAATATCCGTAGGATGGCATCCAACAACTGTGTCAACCAATGCAAACCTGGTAACTGCTCGCATAAGGGCCGCAGTTTGACCAACATGTCGCTGACTTCACAATTTGGGAAGTTCTATCTCTTGAATACATTATCCGGCTTTTTTGAAACTGTAATCATTTGTCTGTCTGTACACAAAAATTACGTGTACCAATTTCCATCCTATTCCGATAATTCCTTCGTGGTCTGTCGTTTCTCTGTCTTACATTGTGCTTTAAAAGTGTAATGAGAAAGCAAATACATGAAATGAATTCGTAATTGCGAACGAGGACACTTATCAGCCATAGGATGGAATGACAGCAACGAAAATTTGTACCGGACAGGGACTCGAACCGGATTTCCCGATTAACGCGATCGTTCGCCGTAACATTTGGCTCACTGCCAGACTCAGACTTCCATATGTCGTCAACCATGCCTGAGAGTACAGATCGCAGACGCACGTTTTACGGCATATGGAAGTCTGGGTCATGGCGTACGTCGTGCACCGATAGCCGAAAGTTACAGCAAGCAATCGCGACAATCGTGAAATCCGCGTTCGATGCCCTGTCCGGTACAAATTTTTATTCTCGTCATTTCATTCTGTAGCTGATGGTTGCCCTCATTCGCAATTGTCAATTCATTTACTGTATCTGCTGATATACCACACCCCATTCAAAACAAACCGCAAGTGTGCACTAAATTGAATACATCTGGGCCAATTAGAATCAACTGATCTGCTTGTTGTCTATTTTCGAACACAAAATTTTATCTGTATAAGAACATGGTTTCACCCAGTGAAAGAAACTGCTGACGAAACTAATGACAAAGAGACAATGTAATTAACGAATTTTTCTTAAAGCTATATAATATTAATACCTAATGAACTGACCTTTTCCTGCTGGGAGAGAGGTATCCATGAAATACACCACATTATGAACAAGGGAAATAAATCACACTACTCCTGTAAGGAAAGGTGAAATAATTTTATGTGGAATCCACTTCTCATCTCCTGACAAAATATCTAGAATACCGCCTAAATTTAGTCATCCAGTTTAAACATATTGCACAATAAGACATAAAAACTGTATCATAATCGATAACAATGCAAAAAAGTAAAGTGAATTTAACATTAATAAGTATCCCAGCATTCTTTTCTTTTAAAGTAGTACAAAATTACTTTCAATGACTCTTACAGCTTGAAACTGTATTACTAATTCATCGCTTCATAAGCGATAGGACCATTACTAGGCTTATTGTGACATATTTTTACTTATGATTCTTGACAGTTCTGAGTACCCAAGACTTCATATACTTAACATCCCGTTTCTACAATAAACTATTTTCTTGGCTTTAATGAGTCCATCCACAAGAATCATCAAAAGATTCGAAAGGAATTTCTCATAATCTCAAACATAATCACATAATATTTTCTTATCATATAAACATAAATGTGTGTTATTGTCAAAATTTGCATTAACCATATCAACATGACTAGTCGCAAATTAGCATTACACGGAAATATGGTGTAACCCTTTTTACTTTTGGTGCCTAAAATTTCCACTTCTACCACATTCAAGAGTGCACGAGCTGCACCTAGAGTTGACCAAAGTAAGTGGAGAAAAATTTCTATGTCAATGCATGTCCCTTACAGGGCAGTTTATACATCGTTCCAAGTACTTTTTGCCCTGTCAGAAAAAGTTTTAGTGGCTCTTGCACCTGTTATTTCTCTGCTACCTCTCCACATCCTTCCCAATGTTTGTGAATGCCAATCTCATCACTTTACTCTGCCTCAACTTGTTGCAAGATAGGAATGGTATTTTCTCCTGATTCTCTGCTGATTATTCAATACCAGAGTCAGCAGCAAAATTATTAGACCTCTGAGAAAATCATTTATGACCCTTCCAGACAAGTGTTGGTATCAATCCCAAGGTCTATAGCAGTATTGGTAATACAGTCTACACAGTTTTCCAAGCTCCTTGACCACACATTAAAAGGAATTAAACGCAAGATGATATGACTAAATGTAAATGTCTGAGTCCTTTTACTGAACAGAGAGCAGGTCCAAGCAGCTCACGCAAACTGTGTATTGTTGTCCGATATTACTTTGCAACATGAGCACTCTTGCATAACAGATCATCTAGTAATTCTGGTGTGAGCGAAACACACTTGAGAGTAAACTTAACACAAACAAAAACATGGGAAGGACCTCAAATGGTTCTTGGAAGAGAACCTAACTGATCAACGGCACCAAGTTCACTCAAGAAAGGTGGAATAATTGGTAAAAAGGCTGTATGAAGTGACATCGTTGGCAATTTTTTTTTCCTTTTCATAATGTTTGCTGGAAGCGAAAAGCTTGTGAATGCACTTCTTCGTATTCAGAAAATAACAAGTCTCTGAGAGCTCGTAAAAGCATTTCCTTGCTTCAGAGTGTGCCTAACTCAAGTGAGTGACCACATTCAATTTGTTGATAAATTTATCAATAATTCAAACAGCCCACTGTAAAGTATCTGCACTTCATCTAAGTAAACTGTCTAATTGCCGGATTGTCACTATTTCTCACTTCCTTGATCTCTTTCTAGGATGGATATTCATCTCACTCTTCAATAATATCCTGAAGTGAATTCTTAACGAAACGGTGAAGAAGCGTCATTCTGTAAATACATTATACTGAAATTTTTTGATCATTGTTATTCTTGGTCCGGTATTCAATCCTAGATGAGATCTCGGAAGTGTGTAAGCAGCAACATTGCCTTATCAGGTCTGTACACAAATATTAAGTTCAACTTTTGTAGATACAGTACCCACTTGGTTAAACAAATATGAGTCAACTTTGCACTCATCAAAAGTTCCAGTGCATTATGATCTGTAAAGATCTTGTCACTCAAACAACTAAGCAACACACGAACTTAATAAAACATCAAAACATCAGCTAGATCTTCAATCTTACCGACTGAATAGTTGCATTCACAATTAATGAGCACTCAGCTCGCAAAAGCAATAGCTAGAATTACCTAATTACTCCAGTTCCCTCACTCCAATTAGCCCAAATACGTGAAAAAGATAAACTGTTTGAGCTTAGACTAAAATCATTATTTCAGTCTGGATGCGACAGAACAAGTGCATCCAAAAGAATCAATTTTGTCCTCTCATTTTCCGTCTGTGCTTGGACATGCCAATAGCAAGGAATTTTCTTCCTGATCGGAGCACACAATCATGGTGTATCTAAAATATTCATATTCATATATCTCTTATAAAAATTAATTAATTCCAAGAACGCTCAAATCTGTTTTCTCATATTAGGAACAGGATCCTCTAATTACCTCAATATTCTCTGGATAAGATCCAAAGCAGCCACAGTCCAAGAGATATCACCTAATGCCAAGATGAACTCTGATTCATATAAATTTACATTTACACCTTAATTCTGGAAAACACACAGTAATATTTCCAAAACATAATTTTTGTCTTTCTTTCTATTGCTATCAATACGTCATTAACATATGTGGTTCATCATTTTCTCAAATCTACTAGAAGAACGCTGTTAAAAACCTGTGACAAATGGAATCAAACTGACGTCTATTCTGAAGGGTAAATTGTGAGATCGACAGTAAAGGCAGTAGCGTACGAATAGTGTGAATTTTCGGCATGATGGATGCAGTTCGGTTGCTATTAGCTTACTCATAAATCAGTAGAAGAAAGGCTGTTAATAAGATAAAATTATTGCAAAGCCTGTCTAATGATAATGGCATATCAGTGTCTAGTGCAATGATTGTATGAATATGTCTGAGAACATACACCAACCGAGTACCCTGGGATAGGATATGGCCCAACAAAGACCTTTCTGCTCCTTAATAGTAAGATGACAAAAAAAAAAGAAACTGTTGATGGTTCAAGGACATTTAGAAACGCCGAAGATTAACACCAAAGTAATTTCCTTCCACTACTTAATTTGCTTCCTTAGCACAATCATTCTGATTCCATATTTCTTGTAAGGTTCAAACAGTTCGTTGTCAGTATAATAACAGACTTGCACTAGCACTAGCCTTTCTTACAACATGCTCCAACCCAACTAATAACACACGTGGTGAGAAATTAATGACAACAACTTGAACAATCTTGTGCAACCACACATTCATAGAAGCTCAACTTCAACGTAGATTCATTACACTTAAACATCACTCCACCACGACACAAGTCCATCACTGCTTCATGGTTTGAAAAAAGTCAACCCCTAAGATTATCAGACACCAACCTAGTGACTGTCACAAAATTGGTTGAAAATCTGTTATCTTGACAATGAAATTCCATACCCTTTCGTCTCTTCAACTTTACAGTGTTTCAAATAATTACCCCTTTCCAGTTATCGCACTGTAAAGGAAGAATGGGCCACGGACCTACACCTTCACACCTCTGAAGTGCTGAACCACTCAACGCAGGTGCCTCGCTGCCTATATCAAGAACACAAGACAAAATAATTTCAGTAACTTTACAATACCTATTCCAAACAAGCTGTGTCCAAGAGTAATGGCGAACTACTTTTGGAAACTAAATCATTTGTAAACATGTAAGTACCATGCACACTGTACCTAAAACCTGTGTAAGCAATGTATTGTGGCTGTAATAATAATTACTTCTCACTACATCCATTGTGTCTAATGTTCCACGATTGTCGTTACAACTGATGGAATTGCGGGATGCAGTTAGCTCAAAAAATATTCAAATGTGTGTGAAATCTTATGGGACATAACTGCTAAGGTCATCAGTGCCTAAGCGTACACACTACTTAACCTAAATTATCCTAAGGACAAACACACACACCCATGCCCGAGGGAGGACTCGAACCTCCGCCGGGACCAGCCGCACAGTCCATGACTGCAGCGCCCCAGACCGCTCGGCTAATCCCGCTCGGCTTGTAATTAGCTTCCGCCAATACCTGGAAGTTCAGCACTTCCACCTACGTTAGACAGCGTTGTAGCTGCTATACAACACCAAATTTCACCTCGCAATATGCCCCTGTATCAGGGCCTGTGGTGACATGTTTCCAAACAACAAAGTAAACTGAAGCCAAGAAGCTGAAGATGCGTACCCAGTGGTAGAAAGACATCTTGCATTGAAGTAAAATCCCAATATATGTACCAATATTTCTGTTTTATTACCATTTTTACAAATGTAATACCGCCATACTGACAATACTGTCAAAAGCGGAAAGAATTAGTATGATTCGTTTTGTATGTGTTTCGACAATATGTGTGTGTTCGCCCTTGTGAGATACTGTGTCAGTAAAAGTAGTGGATGCTATAATGATGGCGAGATTTCTTTTTCATTCTCATGGATGTTAAGGAAATAACGAAATCAGTATCGTTACATTTGATGAAAAAGCAGCAAGAACAGTGTGCATAGCAGCAAAAGCTGATGGCACAACTTTGAGGGTGGGGTAAACAGCAATTGAACATGCTTATTCAGTTCATAACCAAATTGAATAGCGTCATAATTTCTCTAGTATAGTGGTCACCAGACCGCCCTGGGACAATAGCTTCATTAACAATCCAAGAAGCAAAGATGGACTGGGACCGAATGTGCAGCATTTGTAGTAGAATTTTTCTGCGCATCAGGTAGTACATACAATAAGAAAAAGTGATTTTTTTTGTTGCGTATAGAGGCTGAAAAATACCACATGCTCAGGAAACTAACCCAGATAACAAGCCTTTCAGCACTCTCTCTTCTTCAGGTGTGTGGTGCGCTTAGGGATTACTACTCCTTGGGGCACAGATGATAGAATTGCATCAAGGCCACACAACACCAGATTGCATGGCCTACGAAATCGACCACATAAATATCCACTAGCTGTCTTTAAAATACAAAGATTCAGAATGAAAGACTGAGATTTAAATTCTTAATCGGCCCATCGTTTGCTGTAAATGATATTGAGCATCATTTTAAAGGTGTGTCCAATATTACTCGAATGTTTTATCTTTCATACTTTCAGGCAGATTATTTCCAAAAATATTTCATTTTGTTTTAATTTTTTTAAATTTACAAGTTTACTTTTCAAAAAAGTTGTTGTTTTCCAAAACTAGACCTCACGCTCGTTTGTTAGAAATGTCTATTTCTCTATTTCCGACTCTTCCTTTGGCTATGAAAATTCGGACAAAAATGGTCTCTCAAATCATTCAGTATCTTTATTATAAGCACCACGATTGCTTGTAAGTAAACAAACGTCTGATTTTTGCAAAAGCAGACGAATCGCTGGTCGTATTGATACCACTTTTGTCCATTTCGCATTCTTCCTGTGGCCACGATAATTCGCACATTGCGTAATTTTCCTTCAAACCACAGATTACATTTTTTTTAAAACTACTCTCATCACTTTCAATGAATTAAATATTTATTTCCAAAACTAGACCTCATATCGTTCAAATTGTCCACGTCCCAATTTGTTTTGCAATTATTTTCTTTTTTTTCAAAACTGGATCTTAGGATGCTCGTCAACTTGATACCCCATTTCTCCATATCCCAGTCTTCGATTCGCTATGAAAATGTGTACAAAAATCCAAATCCATTACTTAATTAACACAGAGTCTTTGGAATGCCTCTGCTGCAAGTTCCAAATATTATTTTCGTCATATGTAAGTTGTGATCGAGATTATACTCGTCCATCACAATTAAACCACAGGGCACTCGGATATTTTCTGCCATTCATCGTGTTGCGTTCACGCTGAAACTGGCAGTATTAGAGAAAGTATATAATCTGCAAGCTGAAGATGTCACTAAAACACCTGATCCAGATCGTAAAGGAAGCCACAGTTTGTCACCGGCAAACGGTCAGCTTTTTGCGGGTAGACGTTTACTTTCGAACGTGTCACTGTCGATCATGACTAACTTCAGCGTATATTAGCTACTTCGAACGCTTACGCAGTACTAAGTCTATAGTCTGGTGCAATGTAATGTTATATTACGTGTACGTCTCTCAATTAGTTCCCGGCCACGAGGTGCTATAAACTTTTCTTATGTCTTTCGGGAAGGACTTTCTATTGTTACCTTTTATCTTACACAGCATTTGTGGCCTATTGTCGTTTGTTTAGTCACTAGCATATCACAAACAGGTTAGTATGCTACGGATTGGATTCACAAATGTACACACAGGTGAGGAAGCAAAAGTCAGTGGCTACCTCCGAGTCTCTTTTTCAGCTTCCTCCTACCCTGCGTGGAACAGCAACTCGACATGACATGGACTCAGCAAGTCGTGGGATTTCCCCAGCAGAATTAGTGATCCATACTGCCACAATAACGGTACATAACTGCGAAAGAGTTGCTAGTACACGATTTTGTGCCGAACAGATCTATCGGTTACATCCCATAAATGTCCGATGGGATTCATGTCGGGCGATCTGGGTGGCCAAATCATACACTCGAATTGTCCAGAGCATTCTTCGAATCGATCGCAAATATCTGCGGCAAGGAGACATGGCACATTGTCATCCAGAATAAACCCATCCATGCTTAGGAATATCAGGTCCATAAATGACTGCAAAGGGTTCCCAGGTAGTCGAACATTAACATTTACAGTCATTGATTGGTTCAATCTTTGCCGAGAACGCATTCCATTCCTTGTAAATACTGCCCAAACCATCGTGGAGCCACTACTAGCTTGCATAGTGCCTTGCTGACAACCTGGGTCCATCGCTTAGTCCGGTTTGCGTCACACTCTAACTGCACCATCTACTCTTACCAACTGAAATCAGAACTCATCTGACCAGGCTACTGTTTTTCAGTCGCCTAGGGTCCAACCGATAGCGTCATGAGCCAGGCGATGTCGTGCTGTTAACAAAGGCACTCGGGTTGGTCGTCTGCTGACATACCATATGTCGCCGCACTGTCCCAAAGGATAAATTCGTTGTGCGTCCTATACTGATTTCTGAGCTTATTTCACGTAGTGTTCAAATGGTTCAAATGGCTCTAAGCACTATGGGACTTAACATCTGAGGTCATCAGTCCCCTAGACTTAGAACTATGTAAACCTAACTAACCTAAGGACATCTCACACATCTTGTCTATTACCACTGAGAACCCTACGCGTATGCTGTGCTCGGTCGTCCAGTGAAGGCTGTCAGCCACTGCAATGTCGATGGTGAAAGGTAATATCTGAAATGTGGTTTCTCGGCACACTCTTGTTACAGTGGATCTCAGAGTATTGAATTACCCAACGATTTCTGAAATGGAATACCCCATGCGTCCAGCTCCAACTACCACTCCACGGTAAAGTCTGTTAATTTCCGTCGTGTTTCCATGGTCATGTGGGAAACCTTTTAATATGAATCATCTTGGTCATAATCAGACCTCCGTCAATGCACACCCTTTTTGTACCTTCTGTACGCGATTCTACCACCCTCTGTATATGTGCATTCGCTATCCCACGATTGTTCAATGGCTCTGAGCACTATGGGACTTAACTTCTGAGGCCATCAGTCCCATAGAACTTAGAACTACTTAAACCTAACTAACCTAAGGACATCACACACATCCATGCCCGAGGCGGGATTCGAACCTGCGACCGCAGCGGTCGTGCGGTTCCGGACTGTAGAGCCTAGAACCGCTCGGCCACTCCGGCTGGCCAACTATTGTTATCACCTTAGTGTATATTCGTCTTAATTTTGTCCTATGAGGATTGTGTTTCAGACCGTTAATGGATGAACCAGGTTAATCATTTGAGCGACTTTTACCTCTGCGTCTATCACACAATAGTTTACTTACAGAGTAAGCACGTATCGGTCTCGCTGACCGTCCGCTGGTAAATGTCCTTGACAGTTTCTGAGGGCCGACAATTTCACGGAGCCTGAGTTGCAGCACTTGTCCAGTGGACAGACGCGGCCCGGCGCCTTTCCCGCTTTGTTTATCTGCAGCGCTAGGTGCCCCGAGGAAACTTCCACTAAGCTGTTTACTAGGCGAGATAAAGCGACACAGGCGCCGGCGCTGGTGCACAATGCGGCCGCGGCGGCGACAAGCGGCAGCTGCAGATAGCAGCACAAAGCGCCGCCCCCCACTGTGCGCCACTTCTGAGCCTCCGCCCTCCGTGCCGAAGTTCCAGCGCCATATGGCGCAGGAGATGTGGCTCCTGGAACGTTCACACGGAGCAGTCGGCTGCAACTGACACTCTCGTACGACTCCCTTCAATGAAGGAACAGGCACCACTACGGAAGGAAACCATCTCGAGCCCTTTCATTACACGACAGTTTCTGCGTTTTCTTGTGTTCTATTCTTCCATCAGCAACGCCTTTCGTCCTGCTTCCCTTGCGTACGGCAATAATCGATTTGTTCAAATGGCTCTGAGCACTATGCGACTTAACTTGTGAGGTCATGAGTCGCCTAGAACTTAGAACTAATTAAACCTAACTAACCTAAGCACATCACACACATCCATGCCCGAGGCAGGATTCGAATCTGCGACCGCAGCGGTCGCTCGGCTCCAGACTGTAGCGCCTAGAACCGCACGGCCACTTCGGGCGGCCAATCGATTTGTCACAGGTATCCTGTCAAAAATACTTTTGAGCGCCCGTTAATCGGTAAACTTAATTAATTATCCACCAAATATCTCTGAATTTTGTCAGTATCATTTACTTTGAAATATAGAGAATATTTTACTCAGACACTTGGAATTCCATATTTGAAACCTCGCATACTGAACAAACCCTATGGCGACACAAAATATTTTTCATTAGCATATTTTTTATGATTTAAACACTTCCGCCCTTCTCTCACCACACAATATCAACCTACCCCACTGAAACACTATCGTTTAACAAAGGCTGTATCATCTGTATTATTACAATACTTCAACAGTAACCTTCCACGACTCACTTTGTCACCTACTGGCAGCATAGTTGCCAACATGCAGCGTACAAACTCAAACCAGCAATAGTACGAAACGAACCGTATTACACATGAACATCAATGTCATATCCGCAATCATCCCATTCCAAAATCGTTACAGCAACCACAAACGCCAGACGATAATTGCACATTTTAATCCGATCTTTAGGTATATTTAATTTCCTATTTACATTGAAAGCTGCATAGTCATATATAGTATTTTAAACTCTCCGCACTGAAGATCTAGGGGTGAGACATGACGCTATACGGAACAAATTTACTAAAGATTAAAGACTGTGGTAGAAAGGAATACAATATTTCACCCCTATTGTTGGATCTATAGGTTTCAGAGGCAATGACGTAAAGAGAACAAAGAATGAGTGGTCAGGATTAAAATTCAGGGTGAAAGGATATCAATGATACGATTCGCTGATGGCATTGCTATCCTCAGTGAAACTGAAGAAGAATCGTATGGTCTGTTGATTGGAATGAACAATCTAATGAGCACGTGATATGGATTTAAAGTAAGCCAAAGAAATGCACCATTTAATGATAAGTAATAGAAATTACAATAGCAACAAGCTTAATACCGAAATAGGTGATTACAAAGTAGACGAAGTCCAGGAATTCTGACGCCTTGAAAGCAAACTAACCTTTGACTGACGAAGCAAGGGCAACATAAGAAGCAGATTAGCCCAGACTAAGAGGGCATTCATGGCCTAGAAATGTCTACTAGCATAAAACTTAGGCCTTAATTTGAGGAAGAAAGATTTGAGAATGCACCTTTGGAATAGAGTGTTTTACGGTAGTGAATTGCGTACAGCGGGAAAAGCTTAACACAACCGAATAGAAGCGTTTGATAAGTGATCCCACAAAAGATTATAGAAAACTAAGTGGACTCGTAAGGCCTGAGGAGGTTCTCTTCAGGATCGGCAAGGGGAGAAACATATGAAACGGTGACAAGAAGAGGAGACAGGTAAGACACCAGGGCATTAGTGCTGTGATACCAGAGGGAGCCGTAGAGGGTAATAACTGTAGTAGAAGACAGACACTGGAATGTAGGGTGCAAGTGAAACTGAAAGATGAGGACTGCCCACCAGGAAGGATTCGGGAGGGGGGGGGGGGGGGGTGCTGCATCAAACCACTCAGAAGACTAAAGACTAAAATAAATGCATACAAGAGAGCTACTGCATGAGGAGGTGGAGGGCAAATATTAATATAAAACTAATTGTACAGTGCCTAACTGTCTACACACCCCTTTCCCTAAGGGAGGAATATCGTGATCTTCGAAGAAAGAAAGAAAAAAGGTCATACTGTGTTGGATCTGTATAAGTTATACTCACATAAAATTAGCAAGCAAAAGGATATTCAAGACCGTGAAGAAATGACAAGTGTGTCAATTAACATAACGCTTACTGATAAGTGCACTCTCGTACCATCTCTGGAGCGACCGATAGTGTCTCGGGGTCGTCATGTGTCTGGAGTTCAGTTTCGGAGCTCGGTTGGAGACCGGCCAGCAGTGCAGTTGGGCACGGAGCAGCAGTCGTGGAGGAAGGAGCGTCGGGCACGGCGCGCCAGTGAGGTGCGGACAGCCAGTACTTGCCGACCGCTGGTGACACACATGTACTGTCAAACTGAAGAAGCCTGAAGTAGGATCGACGGTTGGTTGGTCGCTCGGTCGGCCGACGTGTATTCGATATTTTACCGAGTGTTGGGCGATTGGTCAGTAGCGGATGGACCAGCGGTTGAGTAGGGGACATAAACCCAGTGAGTTCCGCACAGCCAGTACCAGCGGGGACGACCATTGGTTGATCGTTCAGTCGGTCGTCTCATCCACGATGTGTATTTGGGTCGTTTCCTTCCTATGCAGAGAAGTCGGTTGTGTTACCTCCTCATAGTTGGGTCCGAGCCAGTATCTCCGGGACGTCGTCCGTCCGAAGGAGGTCAGGTGTGTGGTAGTCGATCGGTTGGCGCAGAGCAGCGAGAAGATCCCCGTCGTGCTGAGTCGGGCCGGAGCCGCTGGCGGCGTGATCGCGCCGTTGGAGTTGTGAGGCGCTTCTTGCGGGGGTTACGAAGTGCGTCGCCCCCGATCTTGGACTCTAAAGTTGAGTGCTCTCTTAACCTACTATCAAGCCTCAACTGCTATCACTTCTCTTCGTTTGATCCTGGTTATTGCTTTCTGCGAGATTCCTGCGATCAACGTCGTGTGTGCATTGTAGTCGGCTAGAATTGCAGCCGTTTTCTTGGATGGGGTTTAACTTAATTCAATTCACTTCTTCATTAATGAAGTGCACCAGCGGTATCTTCTGCCATGTGGCCGTTAACGTTCCGGTTGCCTTCCCTGGGCGTTGACGTAGTTTTTGGCAGTGTTTTTCCTCATCATGTTGTTGCTGTCCAGTACGGCGTGCAGTTGACAGCTGAGGTGTACTGGTAGTTTTGGGCGGTTATTCTGACTTGGCTGGATTGGGCACCAGTATCCAGAACGTTGATCTATTGACGTCTTGTTGTCGCTCTGCTCATCGGGTGGAACAGAACTGATTTTGTTGGTTGGTTTGTCGGGTGGTCTTCGGTTGGGTTGCCTTCAGATTAAGAGGTTGTCGGCCTGGCTGCCTGTCTCACCTAAACTTATGTTAGTGTTACTTCCCAGGTCGACCCTTGGAACCTTCTGAGCGCCGCTCCTTGTCTTTCACATAGTGATTTCCGTTTAGTCGTAGGTTGTGTGACCTTCAGCCGAGTTTTAGCTTATTAAAATAGTAAACTTTTTCTGTTTAGGTCTTAAGCCGTGATATTGTTTTCTCCATGGTGTGTGGCCTTCAACCGAGTTTTAAACTCCCTTAAAATGAAAATTCAAATTCTGGCTCTTGCCGTTAAGACATAACATTGTTATATTTTGGGTACTGGGCCTTCAGCCGTGTTTGCATGAAATGTTTTAAGCTAAGGCCCTCAGCCTTTTCAAATTGAAAGCTCTTCTTCCTAGGCCTTAAGCCGTAAAGTTGTTTTGACATGGTTTGTGGCTTTCAGCCGAGTTTTAATCTTCTTAAATTAAAATTTCTAAATTTTGGTCTTGCATTTAGGTCATAAGATCGGTATTTTTCAGTATGTGGCCTTCAGTCGAGTTTAATCTCTCTTAAATTAAAAATTCAAATTTTATCTTGCCCTTAAGTCATAATATTGTTATTCTTTAGTATGAGGCCCTCAGCCTGTTAAATTGAAGGTTCTTCTTCCAGGACTGTAAGCCGTTAAATTTAATGGTTTTATATGCGGGCTTCAGCCGGGTTTCAGCCTATTTAAAATTAACATTGAAAATGTTTGTTTTGGCATTGATTAATGTGTGGCCTTCAACCTATATTTATTGTGAAGTCAAAAGATTTTTTTTTTTGGAAAAAGTGAAACTTCCAGAAGAGCTCTTGTACCTCAATTCCTTGCCTAGGCACGGCACCCTGGATTTTCGTAGGTGGCTTTCAGCCGATTTAAATCAAATCAAAGGAGCTCTTTTGTTAAAACCTTGAGAGTTTTTAATTCTGGCTTATGTTATTGTGCATTTTAAGTAATAAAATTTAATTATTGAGTGTAACTGACAGGAACTTATTTCGGCCCCATTCCACAAATATAACCTCACCCGCTCCGGCTAGCTAGATCAGGGATTTCAGTTTTACTGACCTTCAAAGTTGTCACCAGCATTGTGTATAACCCGTTGCCAGTTGTGTTGACAGTTTGAGCGAGGCGGTCTATTGCCCCTCGAATTTATAGCAGTTCTGAAGCGAATGCAGGGAAGTGCTTCCTTCAATTTAGAAATGGAGTTGAACTTACGAGGGCTTCAGTCAGAGGAGTTCGGTAGGCGGTATAGCACCTAGCAGCCCTATCAGTCAAAGAAATCAGTAACAGATTGCAATGTGCGTGATTGAGCATTGTCCTGCAAAATGCTAGTCAGGTCCTACTGAAAGTGTCATAACTTCTGTCAGGAAACACTTCACGGAATTCGCTTCAGAACTGCTACAGATTCGTCGGGCAATAGACCGCGCCTTTCGAACTATCAACACAACTGGCACTGCTAAGAGTATCCTAGAAATTCATATCGCCGGCAACGAGTTATACACAATGCTGGTGACTACTTTGAAGGTCAGTAAAACTTTGAAACACGTATCTACTTTGTACGAGCTGTAAATAAATAGTTGTCACTATTAAAGTTCCAACCCTCGTATATCTACGTACGTACTCCTCTATCATCGTACGGTGCGGCGCTGAGAGCTCCCTGCACAATTACGAGTCATTCCTTTCCTTTTCCACTCACAAAAAGAGCGAGAGGAAATCGATTGTCTACGTGTCTCAATACTTGCCCTGTTTTATCTTCTTGGTCCTTACGTGAAATGTAGGTTGGCGGCAGCAGAATCCTTATTTAATCAGTTTCAAATGGCGGTTCTCTGAAGTTTCTCAACATTGTTCGACGAAACGAATATCGGGTTCCATCCAGAGACTAACATCTGAGTTCTCGAAGAATCTCCGTTACACTTGATGTTGTTCGAACCCACAGGTAAGAAATCTAACAGCCCATCCTTCATCCGATCTGATGCGGTTCTCAACACTCGAGCAGTACTCAAGAATGGATCCACTAGTGTTCATTATACGGTCTCCTTTACAGATGAACCACAGTTTCCTTAAACTCTCCAAATGAAGCAGAGTCATCCATTAGACTTTCTACTACAATCTTTAAATGCACGTTTCATTTCATATTTCTTTGCCACGTTACGCCTAGATATTTATTTATTGGGCGTGACTGTGTCAAGCAGTATATTTTTAATGTTATATTCGAACATAACGTGTTTGTTTATCCAACTTATCTGCATTAGCTCATATTTTTCTACATTAATAGGTAGCAGCCATTCTTCACATCAATTAGAAATTTCATCTCATCTTGTCAGTCAACGATGACAACACAGCATCATCAGCAAAGACCAGCTGATTGCTGGTCACTGTGTTTACCAGATCATTTATGTGTATAGAAAATAACAGCGTTCCGGCCATACTTCCTTGGAGCACTCCTGAAGATACCATTGTCTCTGATGAACACTCGCTGCTGAGAGAATGTAGTGGGTTCTGCTGCTTACAAAGTTTTTGAGCTCCTCCGAGGCCTGGGAACCCATCCCACATGTTCATAACTGCGTTGACAGTCTGCTGTGGAGCACAAAATGATTTCCGAAAATCTTGGATTTTGGAATCTTCCTGTTGCCTTGCATCCGTAGTTCATAGAATATCGTGTCAGAAAAGGGCAAGATGAGTTTCGCAAGAGCAGTGCTTTCTAAAATTCTACTGACTTGTCGCCAGAACCTTTTCGATCTCAAGGAATATGCTCGAGAACTTTGCAGCTAATTGATGTTAAAGGAAAGATATTGGTCTGTAAGTTTTAAGGTCCGTTCTTTTGCTCTTGTTATATACAGGAGTCACCTGTGCATTTTTTCCAGTCGCTTGGGACTTTGAGCTGGGCGGCAGATATGCGATAAACGCATGCAATAGAACAGTCCTTGCAAAACCGAATTGGGATTCCATCCGAACCTTGCAACTTATATCTTTTCAAAACATTCAGAGTCTCTTTACGCCAGCGATGCCTACTACTACGCCCTCCATACGGGAGTCTGTGCAATCGTGAAATTTCAGTACGTTATGCGATTCTCCAGCTTGAACGATTTCTCAAAAGCGAAATTTGAAACTTCGGCTTTCCATTTGATACCGTCTACTGCCACACCAAACTAGTTAACGAATGATTGGATAGTAGCCTTAAACCTGGTTAGCGATTTTTACGTAGGACCAGAAATTGCTCGTGTTCTCGGCAAGATATTTTGGTAAGGTACGTCGTGGGCAGATGCCGTATGCTGCGCACATCCATCTTTTCCATAGACGCACGAATTTCTCCTAACCTTAGCCTGTCATCATTTGCACGTTCTGCTTTGAACCGAGAGTGCGACAACCTTTGCTTCCGGGATGCCTCCTTGACTGATTTATGACTTTTAGTAACTATATTGGCTATGATGCCTTCATGGTCATAAATCCCTGTATCCATAATGACACCGTCAATAATGTCGGGCCTGTTTTTAGCTACAAGGTACAAAATATTTCCATTGCGTGTGGGCTATGAAACTAGCTGCTCAAGACAGTTTTCGGAAAACAAGTTCAGAATTTCTTCTCAAGAATGTCAGTCTGTAACCCCAGCAAAGAACCCCAATACGTTCGAGTTTATACACGATAGGTTAAAGGTCGCCTCAAACAAATATTGCTTGATCTAAGTATTTCCGCACTATTGACTGAAGGCTGCGTTTGAACGACTCTTGAATCTGGTGGCCGGTAAAAACACCCAACAAGTTACTTGATTTCATACAGACCCATATACGCGACGACAAAACTTCACTGTCACACTCAAATTCGATCTCAGTATGGCTAATGTTTTTGTCAACTGCAATTAAGGCTACCCTATGTATGCCATCTGATCTGTCTTCTGGATATGTAATCTATGAATCGCTAAATTACTCAGAGTTTTATACTTTGGCCTTCACCCAGCCATCATTCTCGAGAATAATTTGAGAGCCAGAAATTTCCTGGAAGGAAGTTCATTTCAGAATTTTCATATAAATAATTTCACAATTAACTGTTACAATTTAGGCAGCCAAAGTGTCTTTACTCGGGAAACGGTTTGATTTCGCTATCTACGTGTCATCTGACGAGTGTTCATCAGAGTACCTCAAACTACTTCCCAACACAAACAACGCCCATATGCACTCCACAAGTACTTTGCTGTCCACGTAGCTGCTTCCTTAGTGTAGTGCACCCCTGACCTATGAAATGGCCTCTTACAATTCCAAACTCAATTAGGCAGGCCCAGAAATCTGTAGCCAAGACGGTCACACACTCGAAGAAGCCTAGTTGAGACCCTCCAGTCGGCTCCAAACCATAGGACCCCGACCAGATCCGGGAACGACGCTGCAATATGCGACCGTTGAATCCTGCACACAATTCCAGCAACGATGCTGCAATCTGTGAGCTCTGCTTGAATCCTGCGCATAATTCCATCAGCCTTCGCCACTTCCGCCAGCCACCTGTATGAACTGAGGACATATTCAGATGCCAACCGAGAGTCGTCGTTGGTGCTGAAGTGAGCAACAACTTGCCAACGACTGCACTTGACTGGCTCGGTGAGATCCCACCACCCCCTTCCCCGGCAGACATACAGAGTGCACTTCGGCTTTATTGACAGTCCTGAACGCTATTTTCGTAAGAGGCTACATAACGCTCCTAACGTTGGACTTACTTTTAACTAGCAAACCCCTGCCCCTGTGTGTCTGCTCGGACCCTGCTGAAGGATTGGCCACTCATAGGGTGGACAGGCGAGGCCAGATGGCCAGCATCCCCATTGGTCCTCCTCCCGGAGTGACACGTGAAGCCGGATCCTCCGCGTCGGGTACAGTGGAAGGTGCTTCGACAACAAAGACCATTGGAGAAAAAAGCGATACCTGAGATATCTCATGCGATGCTCCAAATTCTCCACCTCCACCCAAGATAACAGCCCGAAGACGGCTAAATGTAGCCTTATCGTGTTCTTCTGTTCACGGATTGTGGCCAACTCCTCCTGCATCCACACACATCACTCGCACATCCTGCCCATCCTTGCAGGGCCAACCGAAGAAGTAAACTGTAAAAGCACAGGCAGATACCTCGGTATGCAACTTGCTACCTTCCTGAAATATAACCAGTGGAGTCTGGTGCCTTAATGAGCTGTTCAGCTAGTTCAGAAGAAATGACAATTGTGTTACAGCTGACGAACTTTACACTTCAGAGTTGCAAAAAGACGAGATTACACCTCATAAGTAGTAAAACACGCACGTAATTTAAGAAATATGCCACCAAGAAAACACAGAAGATGCTATATGTGTAACTTGCCGCTCTGCTGATCTACCACGAGCAGCTGCAGCCTGACTAACGATTTGGCTAATCTTCTTATTACAGATGCAGCAGACTGTGTGCGTCATGTCAACAATATGGACAGTTTCGTCTCCCGAAGCAATTGTGTTTTGGAGAAGGCAGTATAACGGCCAGATTTGATACGATATCGTTTCGTATGCTAATTCCTATGAGGGCTATATCACTTTTCTCTCCAAAGTCAGACCTATCACAACTGCCAGAAGGGTTAAGCTTAACTTGAAGTCTTATTTCTGTGGGGCAGACAGTCTTTCGATCAGATGGAGGCCTTGCGGTGGAAAGCCAGTGGGCTACATCTATAGCATTGTGTCGTTTGTGGGATGGGATTTGGCTTCAGAGCGTAAGAGTTTGTTAAAAGCTTTGCTATAATTTTAAGAAAATGAATAGGCGAATGACATAGCTAGGGACTGGGACCTTACTTTCTTCACAATGCGCTAGAACAGTCCTAGTTCTGACACACATAACTATATTTTTATAATATGCACCGTTGGTTCCAGATGAAATGTATTTTTAATACTTTGCATGTTATTGTCATGTAGAACGGCAAAGATAGTTCACCAAACAGGTTTTACTGTTGTTTAGTTACGACGCTTTGAATTCATTGTAACGATAAGGGTAAAACACGCTTTGAAATAGCCTTTTTGTTTTTAATATAGTCGTCGTCCATTAAATTCTGTCGCTTTTGTTTACAGCTCTTGGCCAGTATCAACAGTTATGACTTACTGAAAGGACATTACATGTTTCTCTTATTGGCTAAGGGTACAATTTGCAACCAGTGCACACCTTTCGAGCACCAACAGATTAACACAAAGTTCATACATCATTATTGTATTTAATGGTACGCTTGCGGGCATCCACATACAGGTCTATTCATCACTTTTTAAAACATGAAGGACACAATTATCCGCTGATTACTGTCCTATCTCTTGTAGTGAATCTAGTCTATGTATGTTTCAGTGAAAAATCGGTTACTGATGTGATGTTAATCTCTATGTTATCAGAACGTGACTGGGAAATACGTCACTCACTTCAAAATTTTGGAATGGGCCACAAGCCTTTCTTCTCTTCAACATGTACGCTGCTCTGCAAAAGCTTAAGGAGGAGGTTCGTAAAGTAACCACTTGGTGCAAATGAAAGGATGTACTGGGGCATGTTGCTGGAGGTTTCCCAGTCGTGCACAGAAAGGTGGAAGTCACATGGTGTGAGGTCAGAGTGACTATAACTGTCCGCAGTTGAAGGAATGAAAAAGAAAAAAAAAAGGAAAAAAAAAGAAAAAAAAGAGTGCATATCAATCAGAATGAGTTACAGTCCACTGTGGTGCTGCTTTTCGTTTCAACATGGCTTAGAGACAACATATGGATGGCTTCACACGGGTAAGAATCATAGGGAAACCGGAAGAAGGACCAAGTGTGAAGAGTGTGTTTCACGTTCGTGGGTTCCGAAACTGCTACCCAAAGGAGAGGAGGTGTTCGACTATAGTCAGCTACAGCTCCAGATGACTTCCACATTTTACAAAAGGCAACAGGGGGCCTACGTCAAACAGCGGGTTCAGCCACATTTAACAGGACTGCAAGACAACCAACTCAACCACACGTGGCACGAAGACATCATTGTGGTGGTCTCTTTGCCCGGCGACCAGTACTTTGTGTTACGTTGTCACCCATACATCGGCGTCACCGTTTACGATAATTCCAAGAGCATATGGAATGGACAGGCACGGCATAGGGTCGCGTTTCTATCACTTGATCAGAGTTGATTTAGTCTGAGTAGTGATCATGAAGGTACCTTCATTATGGAGAAGTGGGAACATGTAATGCACCCGTAAACATTGTCGAATATGATCGTTTTGGTGGTTTAGATGTGATGGTGTAGGGTAGCACAATGTTGGATGAGCTTACAAGTTTCCAGATCTTTGAACAATGTACTCAGTCCCAAATATGTCTTCTTATGTATGACAAAGCGCAACTGCATCGATCTGTGCATGTGGACGAGCTGATGGAAAGATATTCGGCGAATCGACTGTCCAGCCCTTTCCCCATCTTAAATACCACCAAGAGACTGTGGGATGATTTGGGGAGACTTACTACACCAACGAGAATCCAGCTGTTGTCAACCGCGGGGCCAGGGTAGCCGCAGTTTGGTCCCATAGGACCTTACGACAAATTTTCCAACCGCGCGGCGGAGGTATTGAGCGCCCTACCCAATAAATACGTCACCAACCTCGTTGGCAGTATGGCAGTACGTTTCAGAGCTTGCACTGCCATCTGTGTTTATCCCCCACCCTATTAAGAACCACGTTCTGTCTTTTGTAATGTACGGAAAACCTTCCTAAATCGGTTACTGCAGCTTAATTATTGTCTTTGAAAATTAGTTTCAATTCTTTCTGTTCCGAGTGTGCTTCCTTCGGTTACCTTTAGTTCAATAATGAAGTAGTTCGTCCTATGTATAGTCCAACTTTCATAGAGCTATGTTGCCTGGCAGTGACACATCATGCAAAAGTTACTTTCATCCTTAAGTTTTGTACTCCAGTGTATGAACATAGAATTATCGTTTGACGTAAATGTTACCGATAGACTAAAACTGTATACCATGCCGGGAGTCGAAAGCTGAATTTGGGCCTTTCTCAAGCAGCTGCTATATCGACAAAGCTCACACTCAACTGCGGAATTAATGTTAATTCTGAAAACAGTGCTCTAGCGTGTGGCAAAGCCATTTCACCGCAAATTTCTGTTTTTCCGGAGCGCTAGTCGCGCAATATACGCAGAACAACTACCGTGAAGCTTAGGAAAGTAAGAGAAGTACTGGTGAAAGTTAACCTGCTTAGAGCACTTATCTGCAAAAGGCAAAGCTTCGGTCCAGCGGAGTCTCCATGTGACAGGAATTTTGAAGAGAATGTGCACTTCTCTGATGACTGACAATTCACTCTGCAACACTTGGACATTTTTCAAGATGCATTGAAAGGGAAACTACAATGTTATGAAACCAGTCTGCAAAGGAAACATGTTCACTTCATTGTAATTAGAGTGTGGGCTCACAATGTTTATTTGTAGTGAAGTTATTAATTTCGCTAGGTAAGGACCATCTTTAGACATAGAAAAACATAAGCACATAAACGTACACTACCGCTCCTTAATTTCTATATAACCAATAAATGACATTTAGTTCTCTGCAGAAAAGGTCTAATACCGTGTGTACGGTTGAGGAAGCAAAGGAATAGTACAACAGTTGTACACAAGTCATAATTTTTTTTGTGGTCATCGAGATACAATAGCATCCATGAAGTAAAGTTGTGTACAAATACGTTATGTACCTATTTGCTTTGTTTGTTTACTTACTAGCCTACAGACCGCCCCTTTTTGATGCAACTGTGTTGTTCCCTGTAGTGATGTGATGTCCGCAGCGAACGGCAGGCATCACTGCGATAAATAACATGTCGTCCCTGCACGTCAGTTCCTTCGTGACATTGAAGTGTGCACATCGCTAGTACGGCTTGAAACGTCCCCTTTGAACAATTATGCACGACTGTACTTAACCTGACACACAATATTTTGTTAGCGCAACGCAATCTGACTTTCAAAATTCCCTACAAAAGAATGGCCCTGACTAACATTAAAGAATACCTTTCACAAATCACTTACCTCACAAAAATCTTCGCTGCTCAAGCTACTGCAATACAGCGAGCGCCACTACTGCCAGCTAAATAAAAGATTCAAACTATGGAAAGCACTAACTACTGATAGGGATAGTTAGCAAATGAAAGATATTAATAGAGAACAAACAATGTATTTACCTTGATATCATCATATATAAATATAGCAGTTCATGACAAATTACAAATCTCCGCCATCTCTCTCCCCACATCCACCACTGCTGGCGGCTCACCTCCAACTGCGCAACGCTACGCGCTGTTCACAGCCAGCTGCCTAACACTACAATGGCGAGTATTACAACAATGCAAAGCAGACACAGACTGCCCACAGCACAGCCAGTGATTTTCATACAGAGGTGGCGTTACCAATAAAAAAACCTAAACAGCCTACTTACATAGCCCCCATGCTCCCCACAAAAAAATTTTACAAAATATTTTTGGGCAGTGGCCAATAATGATTTGATAAAATTTTTCATAATTACAATAACAAACATATCAAATGCACACACTTATTGATACAATGTTGGTCAAAAGCAAAAATTTTCTCACAGTCCATAAAGACAGTCCTGATCATTCATCACGGTAAAATAGTAGTGTTTTTCTCAAAGTCTGAGCAGTAGAAGAAAATGCACACGGTAGTAGTGGATTACCATGCAGTCTTGACTCTTGACATGCTGACAGGTAATGGGCCACAACAGAGCAAACCCACAGCAGAGTCATTTGACGGTTTGAAGAAGATTGGTAGGTAGGTCATCACAGAGCAGACCCACCGTAGTCCTGGTAGAGAGTATGGTATTGGTGGGGCACCAGAGGTGCAGACCCACTGCAGTCCTTGTAGAAAGTGTGGACAGGCCCACTGTAGTCCTGGTAGAGATGACCAGCAGCCATCTGTTGTGATTGTGCAGGTGCACAATCACCAGTGAAGAGTCTTGCAGTTAATATAGCAAGTCCATAACCACCACTTGTGCACTCACAAAGTTTTTTGAAATTGTCCTTAGAACGAGCAATGCTGTTATCCAGTCCCTTGCTGAATTATCAACACACGTGCAAACACTAACAGTCCCTACTTCTTACATATTGTCCATATACTACGACCAACAGAAACGTGTGCAGTGAAATGGAACTAACAAGTTAATAATATCATGAACTGGTGACAATTACAATTTTATAACATAAGAATACAATAACAAAGGTACAAAATACATCATTAAAAACATAACAATACAGATAACATTTGTAGTAAAGGCTTTACAAAAGAATCGAACTAACATATACATCAGTGGAATTATGACATGAGTACATACATAAAAGATCACAATAACTTTTGAAATATCACCTTCACATGTGAGCAACAAACCAGAATAAATAATGTCTAAGCATATTTACAAGGTAAATAACATATTATTAATGCAAATTATATTTGAGGATAACAGTATTCCTCATCATAGTGAATGTAGCTTAATATTAAAAGAAAAAAAATTCTATGAAACTACACAGAGACAGGAAGAAAACAAATACACAAGGGTACACAAACATATAGTGGGATAACACAAAAGGGAAAGGACAGGGTTTGTTTTACTGCAGTATTTTGCATGGAGATCTCCCTTTGTTCATCATTATTCCCAAAAAGTCCTATCTAAGCCTGCTTTCTGTATTCCGTTCATATTTCTTTCAAAATAATTATTTCTGATTGTACAATACTCATTTGGGCCCAAAACGTTTTCATATATCTTTCAAAACATTCTTTCCCTATTCTCCATAGTTAGGTTCTTATATAGTCTACCCCCTCTTAAGCTAACTTAAATCTACTGAGCTCAGATGCTAAACTAAGGGACGAGGCAATGCAGCAGCACATAAAACAGTTAATATAAACAGCAATAAAAAAACGCAGATTTGCGAAGCAAGCAGCATTAAGAAATTAGCAAAAGTCAAATTCAATAACACTACGCCTGGCAAACAGCAGCAGCAGAAGTATTAACTTATATCTATACATGACATAGCTCAAGCAGGAAAAATATTACAATAAAAACAACAATGCAGACAAGAGAAATGTCTATTCACATCTTAATGTCTATGTAATTAAAGTGGTGCACCACAACAACTTATTGTAAAAAGAAATATTACCATGTACTTGAAAAGAAAATTATTTGTTACTGTTACTAGTTCCTTCTTATTGTTCTTTCCTCTCCAAGTGCTCCTTTTTTAAAGAATGTGGATCATAACATAATTATTTAATAGATCTGTTGACAGAAAGTGTTCACATTAGCAAATGCATTTTATTTTATAAAAGCAATGCTGCAACACAGCTGGAAACCAGATATCAAATGAAATAAGCAATTACGCAAACCAAAGCATAAAAATATCATTCAATAGTCATGTGGCATTTCGTAAGTCAGTAGCTCTCAACTCTCGTAGAAAGACACTTGTCATAATCAGGTGTGCAGATGTACGAATATTTCCCATCAATTCATAAGCATTTCAGTAATTAGCACAAAGTACGAGTAATCATATGTTTTCAAGTAATGAGCGTGTAATATTTGCGATGCTTTCTACAAAGGAATGTCAATAGCGAGGTTAATGGAAGTAATGAGGGTGTCGCATTTGCAATATTTGCTCTAAAGGAATGTCAATGGCGAGGATAAGGCCTGCCTTTTTTTTTTTTTTTTTTTTTTTTTTACCTGTGCCTCTGGAAAGGCCCTCACTCTAATGGCTTGTTCTCCAGGTGTCTGACACAGCTGTGTGCCGACGACGCACGTGCAGGTGGTCACTTAACTTTCTTACGGAAATATTTACGACAGCAGTTTCCGCTACAGTGACAGTCTCATATAAAAATATTTCACAGGTCAAGAATTAGCATTGCAAATCTGTAGAAAGAAAATCCTATAAATATAAGTGTCCAAATAAAATATTCGTCAGCATTGTGATACAGTCACGAATTTACGCACATTTCATAACTCTTAAAGTACGATTCTTGGTTTCCAACATACTTCTTATTCCTCATATACGGTGGCATCATCTTATTGATCATAGACATATCTCAACAGCATAGTACACATCGTCGTCGTAATAATAACATCATAACACCTCAGTCAAATCTCAAAAACGTCGTAGCTTTCTGCAATAATTTCAAAACCTAAAAAAAATTCTCTGCTCATTTCAATAGTGTCATCTACCTCAAACGTACTTTAAAATCATGCTCCCTTACCAAATACATCATTCAAAGCTCTCATAGTATCACAATGATTCCGAAAAAATATGAACAGTTTACAAAGTACAGACAAAATACAGTTTCATAAGTGTGAAGTTATCCAACTGTGTAATTGCGTAAACATGTGTCACTGATGTAGTAAAAAAATGTTTATCTCTCAGTTAAATGATCAGATAGCTGTGTAATTTGTGTGTTAGAGAAATATGGTACCGATGTGTAAAGTTGTATAAGCAAATACCATATTAGCTAGGGTTCCTTGTGGTTGCCACACACATGGTACACAAAGTAAGTGTGTAACCCCCCTGGGGATTAATGTAATTACACCCTCAGGTGTTACAGATTACAGCAATGGAATGAAATGTATCACGGAAAACTTTCTTTGTAATTCAAAAATCTTTAAAAATAAATGTTTTAAGTACAAAATTAATCACTCAAATACGTGTACTGTAGCGCTAAATGTGCGACTTGTTGCAACATAATCTGTGTGGAAGTGTAGTAGTTATCGTCCTCCGAAAGCTAAGTTCTGCAGAAGACAATGTACTTACCTCATGATAAACGAAAGTGAAATGCTTTGCGTATAGATATCTTAGTTATTACGCTTATTGTTGTGGTGAAGAATGTACTGTGCTGTAACGTATTGTTGTGCTACGGAAAACCCTGTCTCATTGTAGCTATACTACAAAAGTTACTACTAAAACATGTTTTACTTTCCAGAATAAAACAGAAAAACTGTGCAGATATAAAACAGAAACACCGCAAAAGCAACATTGTATATTGTCACTCATTAGTAGCGTCGTGATAAAATCGTGTAGCTGTCACATAAACTAACCACTGTGTCATCTGGTATCTCACAGAAAGTACTTTAAATCCAGAATATATTTTCAAGTAAACCAAAATGTTGCATTAAAATCTCATTAGCAGTACTGGTAAATGTTCTAAGTATGTAAGCCTTATAGTCGTTCCATAAACGTGCAACTAACAAGCAAGAATGTACACACACAATAACACTGTGACGTCTGTTCACTATAGCAATGCATTCGTCATTTCTGTTTAAGTAAGCTCTCTTGGTTCGTGATTGGATATTTAACTTCAAACATTGTTGTATGTTAACAGATTCTAAGTCTGACAATGCATATTAGAAATGTGAAGTGAAAAATTTTATGGCAAAGACTAAGTTAAAAAGCAGATTATCTTTCAATAAATGGTTTTACATGTGAAATGTGGTGTAAACCTTTACTCTTCCTAGTACGCAGAGTTTCAACTTCAATGCAATTATCATGTGGTATACGTCGGATTCTGTAAGGTCCATTGTAAACTAGAAAGAATTTGTGACTCAAGTGTTTCTTCTTATGTGACAATGAATGAGCTTTAATGAGAACTTTCTGACCAATATACAATTTCTTTGCATTTGCTTTACCGTGTAGTTTTCTCCTTTTGTCTGCTGCAGATTTTATATTTTTAAGAGCCAAATCAATTATGTCTTTGTGTCGAAGTTTACGTGTATTTGGGAAAGGTACAAGCTCTCTGATTCTGTTCGGTGGTTCTTCATTCTTTAGTATAAGAGTAGGTGGTAAAGCAGTGGAATCATGAGGCATTTCATTCAGCACATTTTGAAATAAGTGTAAATATCTGTCCCAATGCTGATGCTTTCTGTGACAATAAAGTCTGCAAAGCTTATTGATTTCTTTCATAATCCGTTCAGACGGGTTACAATGTGGTGAGTACAATGAAATAAAAACAGGTTTGATTTTATGGTTGCGAAGCATGCGTGACCAAACAGCAGATCTGAATTGCGGTCCGTTATCTGAAATGACTTTGCTAACGTGTCCAACTTCACGTAAGAAATTTTTAACAAAGGCGTTGGATACAGATCGTCCAGTGGCTTTACGTAACGGAGTGAAAGAAACAAATTTTGAAGTAAGTTCAACAGCGACTAGAACGTACGAAAATCCATTGGATGTTCTGACAAGCGGTCCCAAGAGATCAACAGCAGCAAATTCTTTTAATTTAGAAGGAATAATAGGAAACAACGGAGCATGATGTGAGACAGTAGATGGTTTCGCCTTTTGACAAAGTTTACAAATAGACAAGACTCTTCGAATTCTTTTTTCCATATTGTTAAAATAACAAGTCGTTCGAAGAATATGATAACATTTTCGTGGACCAAAATGTGCGCAGCTGAAATGAATGTACCAAATGAGCTTATTAACAAAATCGTCAGGAATGCAAAGTACCCATAGCTTGTCATCAACAGTGCAGCGTTTGAAAAGTATGTTGTTTCTAACCAGATAATAATGCCGAATCTGTGTGTGTGTCTTTTCATGCCATTTGCTCTTGATGTCTTTCCAAATCGGATCTTTATCTTGTTCATGAGCAATGTCCTTTAAAGATGTGGTGATGAAGTTTTCAAAGGCGACTTTCTGAATGTAAAGAATACTGAAATTTTTCTCGAGGTTGCCTTCTGTGGTACTTTTCTCAAGCCCAGCCGGTGCGCGTGACAGTGCGTCCGCAACAATGTTCTCCTTGCCGGGAATGTAGACTATTGTGAAGCGGAATTCTTGCAGAAACAATGCCCAACGTTTTAACCTGTCATGATTTAATTTTGAAGACATAAGAAATTGTAATGCACGATGATCACTGTATACTTTTACGTGCTTACCAGAAAGAAAGAAACGGAATTTGTTAAATGCCCAAACGATTGCTAAAGCTTCTAATTCAGTAACGGAATAATTTTTTTCAGATTTTGTTAGCACTCGGCTAGCAAAAGCAATGGTTTTCTGAACAGTAATGTCATTTTCTATGGCTTCTTGAAATAAATGAGCACCAAGACCGACTTTAGAAGAATCCGTGCTAAGGCAGAAATCTTGTGACAGATCAGGATGAGCTAGTATTGGCGCATGAAGTAACGCTTCTTTCAAAGAATTGAATTCCAACTGTGCTTGTTCGTCCCAGTTCCAAATAATATTTTTTCCAGTGAGAGAACAAAGTTTTGGTGTAACTAGAATTTGCATATTCAGAAAACGACGGCAAAAATTTACGAGACCTAGAAAACTGCGGACTTGTCTTTTTGTGGATGGAACTGGAATGGCTCTGATTGCTTCTAACTTTTCAGGATCCGGCTGAATGCCTTCAGAAGAAATAATATGTCCCAAAAACTTCACCTTTGACCTACCGAATTCAGACTTTTCCAAGTTAACTGTAATTCCAGATTCTGCAAAAATACGTAACAAACTGTTGAGGATGCGATTATGTAGTTCCCATGAAGCTTCTGCTATTAGAATATCGTCCACATATAAGGTGATGTGACGTTTTAAGAACTCAGGTAATATGGAATTTAGCCCGCGAATGAATGCTGCTGAAGAAATGTTCAAACCAAAGGGAAGTTTCCGAAACTGATAACAAACGCCGAAACAAAGGAAAGCTGTGTAATTTCTACATTATGGATGAAGTTCGATCTGATAAAAGCTGGATCTGAGATCAATGGAAGACAACACTTTTACACCATTAAAATTTTGAAGAAGTTCTTCCAACGTTTGCGGCCTGTCTGTTTCAGGAATAATGATCGTATTGATTTGTCTCGAATCTAAGACAAGCCTGATCGATCCATTTTTCTTCTCAACAACATGTAATGGATTGTTGTATGAGCTTACTGCAGGCTCAATAATGCCCTCATCAAGCATAGATTGTACTTCTGTTCTAACACGGTCCCTATAATGCGCCGGAATTACGTACGGTCTAACACAAAATTTAGTATGCTCACGAACACGAAATTGGTATTGAAATCCCTTAATTGTTCCTGTTTTGTGAGTAAAAACTGTGGAATGTGCCTGTAAAATCTCAAAAAGGTCCTGCCTATCAATGTCATTACAGTTCTCAATTGTTTGAATTTTATTTTGAATTAAATCATTAGTATCAAATATGTCGTCGATACCATCCCTGTCAGTACTTGCGGAGTGATTGTTAGTGTCAAGTTCCGTTGAAAATTCCGAACTGTTGTCTAACAGGAGGTAAAGCCGATTAATTTCCTCGTCATGGTTTGAGAGCCAATCTTCAAATTTCAAAGCTATTGACTTACCTTCTTTTTCTAAACTTATTTCAGCATCGTGAAAGCTTAAGATTGCTTTGTATTCATTCAAAAAGTCTACTCCCAGTATAATTTCCGTCGACAATAATGGAACAATAAGAAAGCTCATAGAGAAGCTGTGGCTTTGACAAAAGAATTCTAAGTTGGTTTGTTGGCGTACATCTACACTTTTTCCAAAGATTGCACCTTGTAATTTAATCTTACGTAACGGAAGTGTGGGACAATCGTTCGATTTGTTGCATTTGCTAAAGGCTGTTTCACTAATTACTGAAATGGGACTGCCAGAGTCAAGTACTGCCGTAAATTTTACATCATTTACTGTAATGTGAATCACAGGATATGCAATGTTGTTATGTTTTATGTCGTGTTCCTGGAGTAAGATGTCCCTAATGTCTTCCATTTTTACGTAATTACTAGCTACGGCAGCTGCGTCGTCAGTTTCATAAGTATGTTTTGTGGCTGCCAGCGGTGTGAGTCATTGCCTATTGTCTCTTTGTTGGCGCGCGTCGTTATTGGGGTTTGGAGACCTAACTTCTACAAATTTACCGTGACGAGAGGGCCCTGCTCTGTTTGAATCCCGCCAGTTCTGATGCAATTCAGGTCTGTCGTTACGATCACATCGTCTGTCGTCATGTCGGTAGTTCCTGTAGTTTCTTTCTTGTCGGTTAAGTGGTGGAGAATTTCTCCCTGAATCGTAACTGCGCGCTGGACCGTTGCGTCTCAAGTTATTCTGTCTCCCGTAATAATAATTGTTTTGGTTCCCATATTGTCTGTTTCTCTGATTGTCTCTGTGATAGTCATTACCGCGGAGAGGTGATCTTTCCCTGTAATTATTACTACTCTGCCAACGGTTGTCATACGGGTGGTGTCTGTTTTGGTCACGATTTGTGTTGTGAGAATAGCCTTGTCGCGTCCAGTTACTATCGAGGAATTGCGACGGATGTGACCTGTAATTGTTGTGTTCCTGTTTCCGCATTCCGCGATTGTCAGTGTCAATTTCCAATTCTTGTAACAGTCCCTGAAAAGCTTCAATGTCGTCTTTGCAACGTCCTGCCAAAATAATGTGTCGTAAATGTTCAGGCAATTTGATTAAGCAAATGCGGATAAGTTCTGAGGGGCTGTATGGGTTTGACAGGTACTGATTCTTGTGCAACATGTCTTCAAAATATTTCATAAGACTGGAAAATTCAGATTGTTCGAAACGTTTCATCATTATGATGCTTTGTTTTACTCGGTCTTGTGTGGCCTGAGACCAATATGCTGAGAGGAAGGCATGGTAAAACTCTCCTTCACTGTGGCAATCGTGAATGACCGACCGCATTCTTACAGCTGGTTCATAAATTCTAATCTGTGTTCTAACGACCAGTAGGGAGGAAAACAATGCGAGAATTGATGGAGCCATGCTTGTGGATGAATGTCGTTGCCAGAATTTTTAAATGTTTTGAATTTACGTGTAGTCATGAACAGCTTATAGTCAAAATCATCGTGTCGGCGAGTAGCATCTCGGTCATAGTTACGTCGTGTCGGCGGTTCCATCTCAAAATTCGGTGTACCTTGCCAATTTCTTTCATAATTACCGAAATGCCCTGTGTTATTATTTTGTGGCTTTTGCGTATTTCTAAGTTCCTCTTCCCGTGTTGGAGCGCGAGTGTCTTCTGAAATACGTAATTCTTGTATTACCTGTGTCAGCTGATCTTGTACTTCCCGGATTTCTCTTTGGTGTTGCGTATCAATTTGATTCAGATTTTGTTTCAGTTTCCTAATTTGTTCGCTCTGTTCTGTGTCATTAAAGACTACCGGTTTTGCGTCATTCAGATTATCATCTACCTTCGTAGATAAATTATTTAGCTGATCCGAAAGTTCAACTACTTTCTCTGATAATGAACACATTTCCTCAGTGTGTTTTTCTGAACCAAGCTTCAGAGTGTCCATTTGTGTTGAAATCGAATCTACTGTGTCCTTTAAGTTTTCCTGAGTTTTTGCAAGTTGCGTAACCGAATCGGTAGATGCAACTGAGTCAATTTTAGCCCACAAGGTCTCATGATTTTCATGAACAATGGTTTGCAGTTCTTTTATGGCTGCTTCGTGATTCTGTAATGCATTTTCATGCCGCGAAAAAATACGTTGAAAATGCTCACAAATTTGTGTTTTTACGTCATTACACACTTTCTGACATTTCGATTCAATGTTATGTAACTCAGCAGTTAAATCCTCACGTGTTTGTTCGAGAGTTTGTTCCAATGAGTCTAACTTTTGAAGCTTTTGTGTGTTTGTCTCTGATTTTGTTCAAGCGTTGTGTCTAACTTTTGTAGCCTTTGTCCCATTTGTTGCATTAACTGTAATAACAATGCACTGGTGTCTGAAACATGTTCCTCAGTGCTTTTCGGCAGTGAATTTGCACCGCCAACATTCACATTTTGACAAACGGAAAACGTGTCTTGACTCATTTGAGAAAACGGTGAGGACGCAAAACCTGAATCTACAGTGTTTGCAAAATTGTGTCCTATCATTTCGGATTCCTGAGGCGAGCTGTTGCCGACCGATCGATCGATAATGCTTCCCTGTTCACTACCTGTTTCACTGCCTACGCCATTGTTTGACGCCCGCTCCATTTCCCTATGCACAGTTACCAAATTACTACTTTGAATATTAGTTAATTCATTACATGGTGGGGCCAACACACTGCTTTCGTCTTCACTGTCATTTCTCAGTTTACTTTGGAGCCGAGTGTTACGTTTTTCACACGCCATTATTGTCACAATATTTCACACGATAACACAGAAAAGCACAATTTGAAGAGCAAAGATAGGGGAATACATTAACATAGCACTGAAAATAATATCTAGTTAATTACCAGCGCAGCTGCGAAATACTTGGTGCAAATCTACATGCATGCCACAACTGTTTTACAGTACAACAATGAAAGACTGCAACTACAAAGGAGATTCTCTCTACTATTACGCGCTAGCAATAAACAAAAGCTACACTAAATACACAACCTACAAGAAAAAATCAGAAGATTCCAGTGAGGTATCCTAGGCTAAGGGTCGACATATGAAACGTCCCCTTTGAACAATTATGCACGACTGTACTTAACCTGACACACAATATTTTGTTAGCGCAACGCAATCTGACATTCAAAATTCCCTACAAAAGAATGGCCCTGACTAACATTAAAGAATACCTTTCACAAATCACTTACCTCACAAAAATCTTCGCTGCTCAAGCTACTGCAATACAGCGAGCGCCACTACTGCCAGCTAAATAAAAGATTCAAACTATGGAAAGCACTAACTACTGATAGGGATAGTTAGCAAATGAAAGATATTAATAGAGAACAAACAATGTATTTACCTTGATATCATCATATATAAATATAGCAGTTCATGACAAATTACAAATCTCCGTCATCTCTCTCCCCACATCCACCACTGCTGGCGGCTCACCTCCAACTGCGCAACGCTACGCGCTGTTCACAGCCAGCTGCCTAACACTACAATGGCGAGTATTACAACAATGCAAAGCAGACACAGACTGCTCACAGCACAGCCAGTGATTTTCATACAGAGGTGGCGTTACCAATAAAAAAACCTAAACAGCCTACTTACAGGCTCCACGAGTGGAGATATCCATAGAAAGACGTACTGCAATTGTAGCACTTAGCCTAGCAGGTTTATCCATTCGCCAAATTGCAAATCAGTGTAAAGCGTCTATAATGGAAGTGCAATACATCCTTCACATCCAGAAGACAACAGGTAGCAATAAGGATATACCACGACCACGACGACCCCGTAAAACAACTAAAAGTGATGATAAATATATCATATGTACCAGTAAGAGAAATAGGTTCAAACCAGTGCACCAAATTCGTGCATAGTTGTAAAAGTGAACACGACAACAATATCTTTTGCAACAGTAAAAAGGACACTGACTGAAACCGGCTTGAAATGATGTGTCACAGCGAGAAAACCCCTTGGAAGGCTCATAAATAAAAAGAAGAGACTTGAATGGGCTAGAAAACAACGTAATGGGACATCGGAAGAGTGGACAAGGAGTTATTCCCAATGAATCTAAGTTCGAGATTTTTGGAACCAGTAGGAGAATATTTGTTCACAGATTTGTAGGGGAAAGGGTAGCCCAGCAGTGTGTTCTACTTACAGCTAAACAAGGTGGCGGCTCTATTATGGTTTGGGGATGTTTTGCCGAAGATAGATTTGGGGACATTGTGAAAATAGAAGCATGTATGGATAGGGAGCAGTATCACTGCATACTTTACTATCATGGAATACGAAGTGGATTGCAGTTAATAGGGAAAGGGTTCACTTTACAACAGGATAATGACGCAAATCATCGGTTGGCATACTGTACGAACCACATTGCATCAGAGGAAAAACAGAAAGTACTGATTGATATGGTATGGCCGTCCCAAAGCTCCGATTGTAATCCCATTGCAATGGTCTGGGATGAAGTGGACAGACGTATCAGGAAAGTTAATATCTCCAGCTAGGAACATCCCCAGGATAGTGTTAAGGATGTGTGGTGTCATGTAGATTCAGGGTGCCTACAACAACCAATTGACCTCATGCCTCGAGTTTGTGAGGCAGTCATTAATTCCAATGGCGGATACTTTCATGAAAGAAAAATATAATGACTGTGATTGCATTATATATGTGGAACTTAATATAATTACATTTCGTGAGAAATAACATTTGATTTGTGTTGTAAATCTGAAAGACCAGGGTGTATTGAAATAAATGAGCGGTAGTGTAGCCTAATTCACAACTGCACTCTTAATCAGACGAATGTTTTTCTTTCCTTTATTTTAATTTCCATTCCCCATCAGGGGCGGGCTGGCAGCAGCATAAGCGCTGCTCTTCAGCCAGGAGACATAAATTGACAGAAACTACATTTAAAACAATATTATGAAGAAAACACGGCTGAATATAGAAACAAAAAAGGCAGAACATAAGAAAAGAAAGCATACAAAGCGGTGGTTGTAAATCGGAGATAAAAACCTAGAAATGTATTTTACACAAGAAACACACACATGATTAAAAGGAATGAGGCAAAGTACAGCCTGAGCATAAAAAGTCGTAGAGCGATTAAAAGAACCACATGACAGGTGGCATAGCACGGAAACCAGATCACTAGAGGACACCATATAACGGCACCAAAACACAACACGAACGCAGCACACTGACTACGAATAAAAATCTGGCATGATCTGCCAGGTGGGGGGGGGGGACAAAGGGAAAGGAAAAAGGGAAAAGGAGGTGAGGAGGAAGGGAGAGAAAGGGGGATGAGGTGGGGGGGGGGGCGCACTGAAGAATGGTTTGGGAAAGAAGGAACCGGAGTAGAAAACAGCCATGGAGGGGTGCAGTGACCCAGGCGGAGGGAGGGAAATCTTTTCTGGGAGGAGGAGGGGAGAGGAGAAGGGATGGCCCTGGGGAGGAGGGAGGGGAAGCATTCCTGGTTACAGTGGGAAGGAAGGGTAGAGGTCATGGTGAAGTTCAACATCTGGGAGGGGGAGGTTCTGGAAATTTCCCTGATGAAGAAGACGGAGTGTGTGGCGGTGGAGAGAGGCAGGGATACAGTGATAGAGGTGCGGCAATGGGCGAGGGGTGGAGAGGAAGGAGGAAACCAAGGGGTGGGGGGATCAATCCCTTTGACCATGTAATGGATGGGGAGATGTTGGAGGATAAGGAGGAGGTGGGGGAAGAGGATGGGGTCATACAGGAGTCGTGTGGGGGAAGGAAGGCGGATATGGGAGGCAAGGCGGACAGCATGATGTTCTAGGATTTGGCAGACGAATGTAAAACAGGAAACATTATATATCAACTGTACAAGATTTTCAAATCTGAGTAGAAACGTGCTGCATTACACACATCATGCCATTACATGTGATGGTAGTCAATAAAATTAGCCATTAAAAATTTGTCGATCAAATACATTTGTAGTATGTAAGGACCACCACTGAAACGTACATACTTCTCACGAAGAACGACTCAGTTATACGAGCGTGCAGCTGCAAGAAACGTGCCTCCATCCAATTCCATCACAAGACTTCACTACACGTCTGTTTACTTGATTCCAAAATAATACGTTCCTTACGTGAAGTATGTAAATACTTTATTCACATTTTAGAAAAGGAAATTTAGAAGATAAAACCAAAATCTTTGTGCTTGGAAGTCATATTACAAATTTAATGGAAATGAGACACTATTGAAACAAACACCTTTGTTGGAAGACTACAAAGTCTCTTTACACAGTCAAAACAGATTAATTACAGAAGGAATAACAGCTCACTATTATCAAATGGGGACAACGCTCTCACTTGACATGCCCTCTACAAGTGAGCCCGCAGTAAAACACAGATACAACAGAAAAACTGGACGGCCCACATCATCGATACAACAATCATAATTATATATTATATCAACGTCGATATTATTATAATACACAGCCTAAAGAGATATAATTGCACATGTCCCGCATCAGGAATCCCAAGCCAATGTACTACATAATTTTTCATGACATTTCAGATATTTGGCTCGTAAATGAAACAAATCTTTAGTGTGCAGGATAAGCTGTTGGATTCCCCTCCCTAACCAAGAATGGAAGGAGTGGGCCCACAGACAAATAATGCGACGACCAAAGACGTCATTGCGAAGCAGTGTTATCTTTTCCTGAGACCATCGATATTTTTTTATTATCAAATAAGTAAAGCAATTTTGTGTATCAGTACACAAAGAACAGAATGTAATTAATTACGAGCGGACATTGATATTACGCTTAATAGCTTTGTAGAAGGCTATCAGTATTAAAATGCACACAAAGAAGAAAAAGGAGGGAAAGAGATAAAAACTCTGAAGTTTGATAAATAAAACCACGCAGATTCATAGAAAGTACATACTGTGCTTCCCTCCACCCCCACCCCCCCCACCAACCCTCACTCTTTCCAGTCGGTTCGACAAATCTGGAACCTATACCTATAAGGGCGATTTGCCAAAAACCGATAAAATAATAAAGCGTCGTAAGTTACAAGAGCCTCATCATACCATATCTACTCCTAAGACCTAAAGCACAATTAAAAATAATATTAATAATATTTTTAGTGCTTTTGCGTGGCACATTTTTTCTTCGTGGTATCTCGGCCCTTCTTTCCGCAGCTGCACATACACAAGTTGTATAGATTAATTGCCATCTTCAGAAACTGTAATGAAAGTCATATTAAGAGTTTTATACAAGTTGTATAGGTAATTGCCGTCTTCAACAACTGTAATTAAAGTCTTATTAAGACTTATTAAAGTTGCTGACGACGGCAATTAACCTATACAATTTGTATTTTACATAGTAAATGTGCCACTTAAGATACTCAGAATAACTGGATTACTGAAATTTATATCACTGGGTAGGCCTCTGCCAATTCAGTGGCCATACGTGAGTTAAAAAAATTAATAATTTAATTATAAATAAACATTGTAATCTAAGACTGGAATTATAATCAAATATTATCCTGGATTGCTGTAAACTTTTTCGTCACTGTGTCACAACCTGGAAATATTTTCAGCTGGTTCATGGATGAATTTCTTTAATATACATAACACAGATCGACGATGTGGTCCCAGGGCACAATGTGAAAACGTCTGTACGAGTTAATTACTAACACAGACTACACAGTCAACGCCTCTTAATTCTTTGGAAACGTTTTCTAAACAAACGAAAAGCGCGAAGACAAGGAGAATGTTTTATATGCTTGGCGTGTAGGACTTATGACCGATAGGAAGCCGCAGTTTCCTGCAGCGAGAAGCGATCGCGACGGCCTCGCGATGCCTCGGTAGACCGTCGGTATCGATCTGGGCAGCGGACGCCGATAGCGGACAGGAAAACAAATGATTGCAGCAGGAATGACTCAGCCGCCCCCCTCTGGAACGGCAAATAGATTGCGCCTCCCGGCAGTCAACAGGAAAGCGTCATCATGTACGAGATCTTCTTTTCAGTAGCAAGAAATGATAGAATCCCTCCTTCCGCAGTCTGAAGATGATCGCGTATCTCCAAGTCCAAACAGGTTTTTCCTTAGATGTTTCACGTTTCCCCGACACTTTGAAATATTTCTATTCATGCTTGAGAGCACACAAGTGTTGGTTCACTGCTCCATCAATTATAGTCGACTACCTGAGTTTGTTTATCTCTACATTGTCCACAAAAATCACAAAAGAAATCTAGAAAGCAGTTTATACTACGTAATCAAACCATCCAACATTCGGAATATGTTTTACATGGCAGTGACACTTAGAGTGCTTAGGGTATAAAGTAATTAGGCATCCGTAAAATAATGACCATATTCAAATGACAATAACAGCAAATTATCTACACCATTTTGGCTTGGTTTTTGATGCAGCCTTTTGTCTAAGAGAGTACATTTTGGTCGTTAGCTCTTTATATATTCTGCAACAGCTAATATGACATAATAGCACGAATACAAAATATTATAATATCACCTGTACATAAAGTAGGGTTCTGTGACTCTTTGACGATATTTACATATATATTCTTGAAACTTCCTGGCAGATTAAAACTGTGTGCCGGACCGAGACTCGAACTCGGGACCTTTGCATTTCGCGGGCAAGTGCTCTACCGAGCAAGGCGATTACTACGCTTGCCCGCGAAAGGCAAAGGTCCCAAGTTCGAGTCTCGGTCCGGCACACAGTTTTAATCTGCCAGGAAGTTTCATATCAGCGCACACTCCGCTGTAGAGTGAAAATTTCATTCTATATATGTATTCTTTATTGTCATTGGTAAGATAAAGTGGTTCTTAAATGTAAATTTGTATTTTGTTGTCAGACAGAAAGAAAAATAAGGTCAATGTCTAAAGTTCCGTAGACGAATGTTTCAGACACAAAAGGAATGTCGCATCACGCATAGCTGTTTGGGGAATGGTCTTTGCACTGAACTTAACAGTTCAAGGATCGTAGTTATCTGTGCTAGTACTTAACACAAAATTAGCGGTATACAAAAACTACGTTTTGGAATGTCAATTATTTATTCCTGACGACAAACCAAATGGCTCCAAGCGCCATGGGACTTAACATATGAGGTCATCAGTCCCCTAGACTACTTAGACCCAACTAACCTAAGGACATCTCACACATCCATGAACGAGGCAGGATTCGAACCTGCGACCGTAGCTGCAGTGCGGTTCCGGACTGAAGCGCCTAGGACCACTCGGCCACAGCGGCCGGCTTTCTGAAGACAATTTAGCCTTTGACGTGCAAATGTTTATTTTAGCCACGATTATAATATTAATTCTGTCATTGTATATGTATATTCCGAGCAACTGGAGTTGCTATGTACAAACGTATGTACAGACATAGCATCTGTAGATATCTTTCGTGGCCAGCAGCGCTACCACTTTAGAGGCAAATGGCGGAAGATTATCCCAATATATTTCTCTGTTGTTAATTATTTACAGCTTCTTCACTGGCAACTCTGGATATACTTAAGCTAATTTTTTATTCCCTAGTATTGTCCTACAGAGCTGTGTAAATACATTTTAATATGATAAGTATTTCCTGAAATCAAGCGCTTCCTTATGCGAACAAAAACGTTTTTATGAAAGAAGTTATCCAAATGGAGTATTGCCGTGCGGTGTGGGATCCGCATAGAATGGGCCTGACGGAGCTCGTTTTGTATTATTGCGAAATAGGAAAGATAGTGCCCCAGATATGATACGTGAATTGGAGTGGCAATCATTAAAACAAAAACGTTTTTCGTTACGACGGGACTTTCTCATGAAATTTCAGTCACCAATTTCTTCCTCAGATTGTGAAAACATTCTGTTGGCACCCACCTACGTATGGATAGATGAGCATCACGATAAAATTAGAGAAATCAGGGCTCGCACAGAAAAATTGAAGTGCTCGTTTTTCCCATGCGCAGTTCGAGAGTGGAACGGTAGAGAGACTGCATGGAAAAGGGTCATTGAACCCTGTGCCATGCACTATCTCGTGTATAGCATAGTAATCACGTAGATGTAGATGATGTTGCTGAATCAGAAGAAAGAGTTGTAGTGGAAAGCAATTCGTATCCCAACTGTGGCTTCTCCTCTTTGTGACAGTTCCTATGTTTACCGCAGCAATGTCGTAGATGTCGAGAACTTCGTGAGAGCCAGTTGTCATGTGACCTACAAAATCGGTATAAGACGACCTGGTTTTCATTCAGGATTCTTATTAGTATGCAATAAAGCTTGCGCAGAAGAAAAAACAATTATTCGACAGTCACATTTTCCTCATTCGCCTCTATTCACAATCTCTGTCCAATGTTCCGGTTGCTACCTTCTCTCCAGGAATATGACTGTTGACTGAAGATCAATCACAGTCAAAAACCTTCAATAAATGTTATTCAAGCTGCATCAAAATACAACGAGATTCTACACTCTATTTGTCATCTGTATCCGTTTTCGATAGGCAGTGAGAAATCGTGGTCCATTTTTCTTTTCGGTTACTTACAATATTAGGTACCACATTAAAATTTATTTAGCGATTTTCAGTTACCATGTCTTTATAATGTTAGACTTGTTTCCCTAAACGCATGGCCGGAAGGTGCTTAAACTTCAGTGCTTCTACTTCATCGTCTTCTCCTTCTTCGTCTTTCACGAGGAAATACTTTCATTCAAAAATAAGAAAAGCTCTAGCGTAGAATCCGCATGAATCTCTTGCTATGATATGCGTCTGCCAAAGTTTATAAAAGGAAAATCTTTACTGAGAATAGGAAACTTGCCTCACTCCATTTTACACCAAACATCCCAATAACCACTACGGATGGCAGACAAGGACTGAGTCTGTAAGATCAGCACAAATAAAGAAAAGTGCATGTTCGATGCTTTCTTTCTGGAACGTAATGTGTCCACCGTTTTGATGTGCCTGACAGCATGAAAGTTATTAGAAAATCGGATGTCCCATTGAGATTTATTGAAAGAGTTCAAAGTAAATGTAACAACGGAAGGGGTCTTCCAGCTGGTTCTGGAATACTTGTACTTTGTCAGAAACCCTATCCAGACAGTAATAATGGAAGAGATAAAGAAACTCAAAGGAACAGCTTGTTTCGTAATCAATTCATTTACTAACAAGGAAACATCACTACCTTCACCTCATATTTTAAGGACGAAATAGAATACTTGCAAGATATCAGTCGCGGCAGTCGGTCTTGCGAGAAAGCTTGGGAGGTAATTCCGATAGTAGGTACGATCTTTTGAAAGTACAGTTTTTAGACTTTCGTGCCCATTGTTTGTCACTCGCTCCGCCCCACTACAGCCAACAGAGAAGTACCGTACAGCGGAGTAGGACCAGAGCCCTCCTGTTCGTTGCTGACGAGGAAGAGGCGACGGGAGGTGGACACAGCTGCCCAATGTGTTCTGAAAGTAAGTAATACGACTGCGTAAAGTGTAGCCTTATGCATTCATTCTCTCAAATTCAGTACTTTTTAACAATATTCTAATCTGATATTCTGAAGTTATACATATGCTTTAATGTCAAAATGACTATACCTATGTAGCTGCAGAGGTTATGAAATGGACCTAATGATTTTTGATTTAGAATTTAATCATGCCACTCATGTTGAAGAAGAGCTCATCTCCTTCATTTTAGCAGTGCCAGCTTCAAAATCCAAAGAAATAAACCTCTACAGCTATGATAACGAATAAATAGCGCTAAGCGACTTCTTTAACGACATACTAATTTGCTTTATTCATTTACACTGCATTTGTGATTCACAATATAAAAAAATGTTCTAGACAAGAAGATCACTGACACCAGCCACAGATTACAAAAAGCGCACGCTGATACAATGAACGAAGTATGTTACCAGTGTCAAAACAGTAATTCACAAACCTCTTAGTCACTCAACTGTGTAGTACTTACCGTTCGAGCATTAGCAGGATGCAGTGTGGCGGAGAAAGTGACCAACACCCCGTGCGCGTGGAAGTTTGTAAGCTGTGCTTTCAGAAGTTAGTAACTTCGTACAATCAGAATTATTGTACTAATTTTTGCACAAGATCGATCGCTCGGTCTTCTGTCGTCCAAGCGTGCTTTTTCACATCCAAGTTTAAAGTGAAGTTGCTGATATTGCCTTGTAAGAGTAAGGTCGCCACATACACAAAGTACTGCGTGAGAAGTTCCAAGATAGACGTTGAGCATTACGGAGAGGTTCATTTTTAAAATTACGAGAATATAATTTTTCAAGGAAAGTCAAGCAACATATTATTTCCTCCAACATATTTCTGCAAAATGATTGTGTCGAAAAAATTTGATATTTAGAACTCATACGTAAGCTCACCAGCAGTGGTTCCTCCCTCAAACCATTCACCAATGGAACAGGCAAATTGAGAAATGTAGAACGAATTGCTTTTATTTTCACGAATGTCCACAAAATATTTATTACTTTTTGCGTACACTGTCTAGTCTAAACATTATTGAAGAATCAAGTTACTCAGAAAAAACTAAGATTTGAGATGGATTACAACAGTATTCCAGTAAATTTTTAGTTTAACAATATTCCCTAAATTTAAGTATTCTACGTTTTTAGTACTCAAGTGAGCATCCACGTCAGTCATCTTAAACATATGATTCGCGTATAGAAGGCCATCTAACAATGATTCCCATTATTCTATGAATGAATGACCTACGGTAAATTGTCCTTGAGCCTACGCATTATTTACATTGCATTATCCGTGTTCCATGGATCCCTAGGAGAGTGGTCTCTGCGATATGCAAACATGTCGAAAATTTGAGATAGAATAAAATGACAGCGTTAATATACGTTATTGCATTTAAGTGATAATATACGTTAGTAAACGTTATTGTTTTTGAGTGATAATATAACATGCAATAAAACCTAGAACATTAATTTTAACGATTATGTGAAGATTTTTTATAGTGAAGATTAATTGCGCAATACAGGGTTCCTTAAATTATTCCTAATATCCACCACATTTCAGGTATGGAATTTAGTATATTCTGTCAAATTGTTGATACTTATGTACCTGTGTATCCCGTTTTCTGTACTAATGTAGAGGCCATGAAATCTTTCTAGTAGTTGTTTGTAGTCTCACCATCCAGAAAGTATTATTTCAAGGAGGAAACTTTCTATCATATTAACGTATTACTCGCTTGGCTTTCTGTGTCCGTGAAACAGCTGGCCTACTTCTATCTATGTCTATGATGTTTTACTAAGCTGAGCTGCTTTTCTTGTTTTGAAGCACTGAATAAACAAATTACATGTCTAAAATACATTAACTTGAAAAAATACTAAACACGAAGCACTCTTCTAATGTTCCACAAAATGGCATTCGAATTCTTACGCCATCGTCACCTAACAACTGACTATCGCAAACACAGATAAAACGATGTGCGACTTACAAAGATATTTCTTATATGGAAGATAAAAGAAATTCTGAAGAGATGACGTGTAGAGTTTTCATACACATAACTAATCACACTTGACTAAAAAACCGAAAACGAAGTTGCCTTTAACAACAACTGAAAAACTACGTCGAGTGGAAATTGTAGTCTAATTTGAACTTAATTTGATACAGGGATAAAAGAAAACGGAATTTAATCATTTAATACTAAGATGGTGTTCTGTATCGTATGTTTACTGATTTCAAGTATTTCTTTTGGAATCACTCTTCTGTGTTTCTGAACGGTATGCTAAAGGTCACAGTTTATATCATTTCTTAAAATACGTTACGCAAATGTTGAATCTGTCCTTCCTAGCCTCCAGTTTCCCTCAAGTTCTGATAAACTGATTGAAACAGCTCTGTCTAACTGATCAACATATTATTCGCAACAAAGCTTGTTTGTGATTTTATACATAACACATTTCGTGCCACTGCAATTTGATTTAATATTGAATAACAGTTTTGATACGCTGCTCTTATTGTGAAACGTAGTTCAGTAGTTGGAAAGTCATCTCAGAGTTAACGAAAATACGGTGTAGCTATTTCATGAAGTACTGACTGGATCCTGCTGTCCAGCGTATGGAAGTGTTCTGATTGCACACACTTTTTTCCCTGACTGCAATTAATTAGGCAAAGCTCTGGACATTAATGGAGGCGATAGGTTGGAAAGTCGTCAATTCGCTTTCAAATATAGACTGCGATAATTTAACTGATATGGTGCCATGGGCCTTGAAACGGAAAACAGTTTATTAGTGTTTTTGAAAGAGCTTGCTCGGGCTAGAGTATCAATAGCTGTAGTTGTTCTGTAAATACTAAATATTTAGTGCTGATGTCCTTATTACGGTCCAAAGAAATTATGTGAGAGCCTACCAGCACCATTACGAAACGAATATTGTTACTGTTAATACGTTTCTACTATCATCAGTAGAAAAGTTTGTGAATGAGCTACTGACGCCAGAAAATTATTTTATAACTGGGAGGGAACTGAACATCTTTAATTTTATCAACAGGAGCTATGGAATTTCTGATAACACACTTAGGTTTAGAATTTGTTTTTCTTTAACTGATGTAATTTGACCATCTTGTTAATAAGTAACAAAGAACAGAAAACGATAACCTTACTTGGCTCACTAGACTGTCATCTTTATGTGATTTTGATAATCTGCTTATACTAGGAGACTACGTACGCGACTAAACCACAAACCTGAAATCAAAGAGCTGTACCGTAAGTTGCAGCAAAGAAGCGAAAGGAAGAAAGACGAATACATTACACGCGATTTCCGAGGTATTGACGATCCCCATAAATTTTGAGTGATGGTGTCTGGTAAAATGATAAACTACCGATAAATCTAGGTAAAACGAAAGCTCCACATTTCTTAACTCGTCGAGGACACGGGAGTCGTCAGACCAAACCTCGCAGACCTTGTAGCTACTGAACAAAACTTCAGGTATTATCGAGAAGACAGCCTTTGCGAACGCAGGATAGCTTTCCGGCTTTTGCGAGCTCCATAATACTGCCAGGGACCAATATCTGCAGAAAGGTGGTGAATATGCTTCTGAATGGCCGATCCTATCAGTTGATCCCTTCACCGGCGAATTATGCTTTGCTGATAGGATTGCTCTTCACGTACAGAATATACTTCATTTTCGTTTTTGCATTAAGCTCCCTACTGAATCCTCATTGTGCAGCTCTATTTCGTCCACAGCACAGTTTCGGTGATTATATCTCCTAGCCGTCTACCTGCACAGTGCCCGAATCGAACTGCACTGTAAAACAGCTTACGCGGGAGCGGACGTGACGTACGGCCTGTCTACTGAACAAAGGGCAGGTACTGGAAGCTTCAGACCCATGAAATTACAGTTAATCGTATTGTAGCATTCGGCGTTTCCTTTCGATTTCTGAACAAACGGGGCTACGTCTGGAACAGAATACTTTGCATCTACTACGGTACCAAATATTTCAGTATTTCGGTACTGGTTTCTCTATACGAAGGAATTCCAGTGAATAGGAAGCAGAACAACTGGTGACGCAGTTGTATATTGCGAAAAGATGTGTACAAAGTAGGAATGCAGAATTACAGTTATTAGGGTTATTAGTCTGGCAACTGACCTATACAACTTGTATATCTTCCACTGCGGAAAAGAGGCCCAAAAACGAACAAAACAACATTTAGAAAAGTTTGTGTTGGAACAACATAACGTCTTCGTCATGTCGCGTTACGGAGTAATGATGCTGACGTCGGTAACTTTTCCGCTTAGCGACTACAGATGGAATTAATAATCTTTGTGTCAAAGCCGTGACATGGTCATAAGTCTCAAATATCTGTGGTTGTGATCATCAGTCCGAATAGTAGTTTTCTGCAGCCCTCCACGCTACTCGATTCTATGGAAGCGTCTTCGTCTCCGAATAATTACTGCAACCTACATTCTTTAAAATCTGCTTATTATATTCACTTTTTGGTCTTCCTGTACACATTTTACCCTGTGCGCTTCACTCCAATTCTAAATTGGTGATCCCTTGATGCCTCAAACTGTGTCCTATCAACTGAGCCCTCCTTTCAGTCAAACTGTGCCACAAATTTCTTGTCTCCCCAACTCTATTCAGCACCTCTTCATTAGTAACATTATCAACCAATCAGATCGTCCGCATTCTTCTGTAGCATCACACTACAGAAGCCTCTATACTCTATTCGTCTGAACTGTTTATCGCCCGTGTTTTCTCCCATACATAGCAGCACTCCACACAAATACTTTCAGAAAAACTTCCTAACAATTAAATCTATATTAGATATAAACAACTTTCTCTTCTTCAGAAACGCTTGTCTTGCCATTGGCAGTCTATATTTTATATCTTGCCTACTTCGGTCGTCATCATTTAATTTGCTGTCTAAATAGCAAAACTCATCTACTGTTTTTAGTGTCTAGTTTCCTACTCTAATGCCCCCGAGATCATCTTCTTTAATTCGACTGCATTCCAATAGGCCTGTTTCGCTGTGTTGGTGTTCATCTTTTATCCTCCTTTCAAGATGCTGGCCATTTCATTCCACTGCTCTTCCTAGTCCTTTGCTGTCTCTGCAGAATCACAATGTAATTGGTAACCCTCGAAGTTTTTATTTCTTCTCGCTGAACTTGAATTCCCGCTCCAAATATTTCTTTCGTATCCTTTACCGCTTGCACAATAAACAGATCGAATAACAACAGGAACAGGCTAGGCCCTGCCTCACTCCCTTCTCAACCACTGCTTCCCTTTCTTACTCCCCGACTCTTATAACCGCCATCTGCTTTCTGTACTAGTTGTAAACAGTCTTTCGCTTCTTGAATTTTACCCTACTACATTCAGGTTTCAAAGCGAGTATTCAATGCTGTCAGAAGTTTTATCTCAGTAAACTAACGCCTTAAACGTAAGTTTGGCTTTCCTTCACCTCTTTTCGAGGGAGGTCGCAGGGTCAATATTACCTCTCGTGTTCGCACATTTTCTCGAAATCCTAGCTGATATCACCCAAGGCCGACTTCCACCCATTTCTCCATTCTCCAACAAAGGATTCTTGTTAGTATTTTGCAACCATGACTTATTAGACTGTTAGTTTGTTAACATTCACACCTGTCAGCACATGTTTGTTTTGGAATTGGAATTACTGCAGTATTCTTGGAATCTAATTGCAATTAGTTTGGTGAATTATAGATCCCCACCTGTATTCATAATTATTTTTCATGTAGAGCAGACGGGCCAGGTTTCACTGTGGAGATTGCCTCTTAACTCGTGAAGTATTCGTTATTCTGGTCACTGACCAGGACGACCCGCACAATTCCTCAGCCAGCGCCCATAACAAGATCTCTGACGGACACTACGCAGCTATGTACCATACACTTCTAATAATAATTTCCCGAAATAATGTATTTATTTACGTTTGGTTTTTGAATCGCAGTACTAAATAAAGTACAAACAATATCACATGTAAGTTAGAAACAAGCATTTACATCTTTAATATGATTAGTTGCGTCATTCTCTGTCATCAGATAATCGCCATCCGCAGTATGACCTATGGGGGTACTCTGTAACAATGTGAGTATGGCTTGGCTGACTGCTGCACAATCGCGTTTTGGAGATGGAACCTTACCACATCTATGTAGAGAGTCTGCTCGTCTGCCATGATTGACGTTAGTTCTACTCATCGTTGTCCGTGTTCAGCGCGACGAGTCAATGGCAGAGGATTTCTTCTTGATTCAGGGTAAGCTCTGGCAATGTGGAGGGCAAGCCACTGTCCAGTCTCGCTCCACTAGGTCTGGTAATTTGAAGCGAAATGTGTGCAATTCCATGGCTATTTTCATCGATTTTTCTAATGAAACCGTTCTCTTACTAGAATTACTGCATCTTTATGGATAAGAAGCTATGGGTTACGTTATTCGTGCTTAAACTCACGGAAAAAATCTGATTTCCGTCGAAGTTCAGGGGCAGAATGTGACTCAATATGGACAGACATTCGACGCGGTTGATCTGAGTACCCCAAATAATTATCGTTCAGTTTTCAGCTATGTGTCGAGCATTTCCGTGTGTGTGTGTGTGTGTGTGTGTGTGTGTGTGTGTGTGTGTGTGTGTGTGTGCGAGTGAGAGAGTATGTTTATGTCTATATGTGTGTGCCGGCGCGGGAGCGCAAGCGCACTACTGAGCCTTACATGAGCACCGTAGCCCAGAATAGAGTTAAAAAAAAGTTAAAATGTGTGTGAAATCTTATGGGACTTAACTGCTAGGGTCATCAGTCCCTAAGCTTGCACACTACTTAACCTAAATTATCCTAAGGACAAACACACACACCATGCCCGAGGGAAGAATCGAACCTCCGCCGGGACCAGCTGCACAAGAGTAGAGTACATTAGTTCGAAAGGTATTTATTGTCAGTAATTGAAACAAGTGAGATTCTGTTCTGCACTTCGCTCTTGAGATTCATATTGATCACACCGCACAGTAAATTAATTGATTGTAAAATCTCCCCTTAGAATAATTTATAAATTACTGTGCTGATAAACCTCTTACGTTATTTGATTTTGAAACAGCTGAGCAAAACTGAACGTACTCAGACATTTCTCTCTTTACTTATTCTGATCAACACTAAACTGACACACAATATTTTTAGCGCAACGCAATCTCACTTTCGATCATCCCTACAAAAGAATGGCCCTGACTAACAATAACCTATGCCTTTCATGAATTACTGACCTCACAAAAATCTTCGTTACACGAACTACTGCAATACAGCAAGCGCCAATACTGCCAGCTAAATGAAAGGTTCTAACTACTGAAGGCATAGTTAGCAAATGAAAGATTCTGATAGAAAACAAACAATGTATTTACTTTAATAATTTTCAAAAGTTATCATATATATATATATATATATATATATATATATATATATATATATATATATATGTAAGTTCATGATATACAGTATTACAAATTTACTCCTTCTGATGGACACACGTCCATATCGTCCGCTCTCATCCAACTGCGCAACGCTACGCACTGTTCACATCCAACTGCCCAATACTACAATAGCGAATATTCCAACAATGCCAACCAGCCACAGACTGCACACAGCATAGCCAGTGACGTTACCATAAAACCTAAACAGCCTACTTACAATTGTCTTCATTTATGCTGAAAACTGAAAACTACAGTTCAGTCAGATCTGAAGCCTGGTACTAAGCGAATACCCGACTGGTAAAAAAGCGTCGTCTGAAGAGAATTGAGAGAATTATTTAAAACTGAGACTGTACTATCAGGCTTACATCATAGATAAGTTTTGAAAAAGATCCCACGTCCGGAAACGTGCCATTTGGATTTAAAATAAAATAACTTTGAATATCGGATAATTTTCAAATAGCTCGCTTCACGGTGCGAGCGAAAACTGAGAAGAGGGCGACGTCACCAGTCTCTGTAGAAATTATAGCCCACATACCATGTTTCTCCGACTGCAATAACGTCTGCGAGAAACAAATACATTGACAACTATGGCGGTTGACTGTGGTGCACCGCACTCTCGACTTACAAACGGCCTCCCATCGCCACCTAGAAGAGAACCCGAGGACAAGTGCTGGAGACATCGCCAGTGGCATGAGATTCTGCGGAGCGTACAGTACGGCGGGAGATTAGAAAGTGTTCCGCTATCTAAAGTTGTTTTAAATCAAAACTGTACACATCCTGATTTGGTGCCCACGTTGTAACACACTGAGGCGTGTAATAGGAGCCTTTAAACAACCTTGTACAATCCTAAAAGTATGTTCGAGTGTAATTGAAAGTAACATGAGATTTCAGAAAGTTAAACTTGTACTTACAAACAGGAACGTGACCTACGGGTGATCGAAAAAAATTAATAAATTGAAAACAGTTGAATAAAAATTTTGTAGCTGCGTATGAATAACTGAACAGAGTGTGTCAATTATACACTCCTGGAAATGGAAAAAAGAACACATTGACACCGGTGTGTCAGACCCACCATACTTGCTCCGGACACTGCGAGAGGGCTGTACAAGCAATGATCACACGCACGGCACAGCGGACACACCAGGAACCGCGGTGTTGGCCGTCGAATGGCGCTAGCTGCGCAGCATTTGTGCACCGCCGCCGTCAGTGTCAGCCAGTTTGCCGTGGCATACGGAGCTCCATCGCAGTCTTTAACACTGGTAGCAGGCCACGACAGCGTGGACGTGAACCGTATGTGCAGTTGACGGACTTTGAGCGAGGGCGTATAGCGGGCATGCGGGAGGCCGGGTGGACGTACCGCCGAATTGCTCAACACGTGGGGCGTGAGGTCTCCACAGTACATCGATGTTGTCGCCAGTGGTCGGCGGAAGGTGCACGTGCCCGTCGACCCGGGACCGGACCGCAGCGACGCACGGATGCACGCCAAGACCGTAGGATCCTACGCAGTGCCGTAGGGGACTGCACCGCCACTTCCCAGCAAATTAGGGACACTGTTGCTGCTGGGGTATCGGCGAGGAACATTTGCAACCGTCTCCATGAAGCTGGGCTACGGTCCCGCACACCGTTAGGCCGTCTTCCGCTCACGCCCCAACATCGTGCAGCCCGCCTCTAGTGGTGTCGCGACAGGCGTGAATGGAGGGACGAATGGAGACGTGTCGTCTTCAGCGATGAGAGTCGCTTCTGCCTTGGTGCCAATGATGGTCGTATGCGTATTTGGCGCCGTGCAGGTGAGCGCCACAATCAGGACTGCATACGACCGAGGCACACAGGGCCAACACCCGGCATCATGGTGTGGGGAGCGATCTCCTACACTGGCTGTACACCACTGGTGATCGTCGAGGGGACACTGAATAGTGCACGGTACATCCAAACCGTCATCGAACCCATCGTTCTACCATTCCTAGACCGGCAAGGGAACTTGCTGTTCCAACAGGACAATGCACGTTCGCATGTATCCTGTGCCACCCAATGTGGCCAGCAAGATCTCCGGATTTGTCCCCCATTGAGCATGTTTGGGACTGGATGAAGCGTCGTATCACGCGGTCTGCACGTCCAGCACGAACGCTGGTCCAACTGAGGCGCCAGGTGGAAATGGCATGGCAAGCCGTTCCACAGGACTACATCCAGCATCTCTACGATCGTCTCCATGGGAGAATAGCAGCCTGCATTGCTGCGAAAGGTGGATATTCACTGTACTAGTGCCGACATTGTGCATGCTCTGTTGCCTGTGTCTATGTGCCTGTGGTTCTGTCAGTGTGTTCATGTGATGTATCTGACCTCAGGAATGTGTCAATAAAGTTTCCCCTTCCTGGGACAATGAATTCACGGTGTTCTTATTTCAATTTCCAGGAGTGTATTTGGTCTGGTTAGCATACAGAACTCTTCTCCAAACTGTGTTAGAATAAATGCTGCGTCAAACGTGCAAAAATTTATACACAAATGAAGGATTATTAACTAAACGGTGTACATGTAAGTAAAATAAGTTTGCAGTGAGGTGTAACTATAGTGTCCCCACGAAGTCAGCACGGTGCACATAACTTGTCTTTGGAAGCTTAGCTCCATATATCAAGACTGGGAGCGCTTTTGAGAGAGTAAAATTTTCTTCAGTGCAACACACTTTTGAGTTCTGAACTAACCTACGAGCCGAAAAACTCAGAACTTCAGAATCACGTCGAGCTGTATGCGTTGGATACATATTTTTTGTTTGCTGATAAACGTCAGCTGTGGCGATTATTCGACACATGGGGCCTGCTCTGAAATGAATGGGTCGGCACTGACAATAAAAGACTAATGAACAAGAAACAGGGCGGCAGAGGGCAAGGTATCAGTTTACTTTTAAGGATTATAGAAAGTGATGTTGTCTAGGAAAATCCGGTCTACATTCGTAACAGCAGTCACATCAATTCCGGGAGGTGAAAGAATGAATCTTGAAGTTCTGCGCAGAAGTCCTGTCCTGTCTTCAACTACATCACATTTTCCAGAAAGACACGCAATTACACTGGCTATTCTGATGTGGAAAAAATTTCTGAGAATATGCGTTTAGAGTACAGCGTTGTATGGAAGTGAAAGATGAACGCAGGGAAAACTGGAACAGAAGAGAATCGAAGCATTTGACATCCACTGTTACTAACGAATGTTGAAAATAATGTAAGGAATGACGAGGTTCTGCGCAGAATTGGAGAGGAAAGAAGTATATGGAAAACACTGACTAGGAAAAGGGACAGGATGATAGGATATCTGTTATGGCATTAGGGGATGACTTTCATGGTACTAGAGGGAGCTGTAGAGGGCTAAAACTGTACAGAGAGACAGAGACTGGAATACACCCAGCAGAAAATTGAAGAGGCAGGTTGCAGGTGCTTCTCTGGGATGAAGAGACTGACGCAGGGGAGGAATTCGTGGCGGGTCGCATCAAACCAGTCACAAAGCTGATACTCAAAAAACTTCTGACGGGCTACTGTATTGTCAGCAATGAAATACTACTAAAAGCGGTGCAAAGGTGTCTATATCATGCTCCAAACACAAATCAACTGCTATCAGCCATAATAATGAAACTACAGTTCTTCTATTCGCCTTGAAGACGAGTTTACATGCAAACAAGTAAGGGAGAGTGTTGAACCTCGGAACGTTTTTAAGGCTTTCGCCCCTAGCCAGCTGTGTAATAGGAGTTTAACATACTTCCTTACTCCCTTTTGAACTAACAGCATCCACTTTATGTGCTTGCAGTAATTTTCTGAAATTACAAGCATCACACGGTAAAAATTAGGTTTTGTAAAATGTAGAACGGTCATGTACCTAGCAGCAAATGTTCTATTCAGATTTATGCAATAGAAAAAACTTGAGTAATTTATGTATTTCACAGTCTACTTGTCACATAATTATTCTATCACACACCAATAATGGCAAAGTAAATTAAATTCTCAAGAACTATTATCAGGAATTAGTCACACGTTAAAATGATTAGAAGCTATTGGTAACTAACATATACGTTCATTTTCTAAACTGGGATAATTGCTGATATATTACATAAATTCAGTTCATTTCAATATGTTACATGTTCCAAGGTAGAAAACATGCCTCCTTCAAGATATAACATGGTTGAGGACCGACGAAGAATAGCTTCACCGTCCACACTACCCAAGAAATTTTAAAAATATAGAAAATTTTACTCTTCACAAAACTCTGTAACTGAAGAATTAACAAATCTTCCAAATAACTTTAATTCACTATACATCACATATCCGCCCCCCCATGAACCATGGACCTTGCCGTTAGTGGGGAGGCTTGCATGCCTCAGCGATACAGATAGCTGTACCGTAGGTGCAACCACAACGGAGGGGTATCAGTTGAGAGGCCAGATAAACGTGTGGTTCCTGAAGAGGGGCAGCAGCCGTTTCAGTAGTTGCAAGGGCAACAGTCCGGATGATTGACTGATCTGGCCTTTTAACACTAACCAAAACGGCCTTGTTGTGCTGGTACTGCGAACGGCTGAAAGCGAGGGGAAACCAGAGTCGTAATTTTTCCCGAGGGCATGCAGCTTTACTGTATGGATAAATGATGATCGCGTCCTCTTGGGTGAAACATTCCGGAGGTAAAATAGTACCCCATTCGAATCTCCGGGCGGGGACTACTCAGGAAGATGTTGTTGTCAGGAGAAAGAAAACTGGCGTTCTACGGATCGGAGCGCTGAATGTCATATCCCTTAATCGGGCAGGTAGGTTAGAAAATTTAAAAATGGAAATGGATAGGTTAAATTTAGATATAGTGGGAATTAGTGAAGTTCGGTGGCAGGAGGAACTAGACTTCTGGTCAGGTGAATACAAGGTTATAAATACAAAATAAAATAGGGGTAATGCAGGAGTAGGTTTAATAATGAATAAAAAAATAGGAGTGCGGGTAAGCTACTACAAACAGCATAGTGAACGCATTATTGTGGCCAAGATAGACACGAAGCCCTTCTGGTCAGGTGAATACAGGGTTATAAATACAAAATAAAATAGGGGTAATGTAGGAGTAGGTTTAATAATGAATAAAAATATAGGAGTGCGGGTAAGCTACTACAAAGAGCATAGTGAACGCATTATTGTGGCCAAGATAGACACGAAGCCCACGCCTACTACAGTAGTACAAGTTTATAAGCCAACTAGCTCCGCAAATGACGAAGAAATTGATGAAATGTATGATGAGGTAAAAGCAATTATTCAGATAGTGAAAGGAGACGAAAATTTAATAGTCATGGGTGACTGGAACTCGATAGTAGGAAAAGGAAGAGAAGGAAACGTAGTAGGCGAATATGGAATGGGAGTAAGGAATGAAAGAGGAAGCTGCCTGGTAGAATTTTGCACTGAGAATAACTTAATCATAGCTAACACTTGGTTCAAGAATCATAAAATACGGTTGTATACATGGAAGAAGCCTGGAGATATTGGAAGGTCTCAGATAGGTAATATAATGGTAAGACAGAGATTCAGGAACCACGTTTTAACTTGTAAGACATTTCCAGGAGCAGATGTGGAAACTGACCACAGTCTGTTGGTTAGAACTGTAGATTAAAACTGAAGAAACTGCAAAAAAGGTGGGAATTTGAGGAGATGGGACCTGGATAAACTGAAAGAACCAGAGGTTCCAGAGAGTTTCAGGGAGAGCGTTAGGGAACGACTGACAAGAATGGGGGAAATAAATGCAGTTGAAGAAGAATGGGCAGCTTTGAGAGATTAAATTGTGAAGGTAGCAGAGAATCAAGCAGGTAAAGAGACGAGGGCTAATAGAAATCCTTACTTAACGGAAGAGATGTTGAATTTAAGTGATGAAAGGAGAAAATATAAAAATGCAGTCAATGAAGCAGGCAAAAAGGAATTCAAACGTCTCAAAAATGAGATCGACGGGAAGTAAAAAATGGCTAAGCAGGGATGGCTACTGGACATATGTAAGGATGCAGAGGCGCATATGACTAAGGGTTAGATAGATACTGCCTACAGTAAAATTAAAGAGATCTTTGGAGAAAAGAGGACCACTTGCATGAATATCAAGAACTCTGATGGAAACCCAGTTCTAAGCAAAGAAGGGAACGCAGAAATGTGGAATGAGTATATAGAGGTCTATACAAGGGCGATGTTTTGAGGACAACATTATAGAAATGGAAGAGAATGTAGATGAAGATGAAATAGGAGATATGATACTGCGTGAAGAGTTTGACAGAGCACTGAAAGACCTAAGTCGAAAGAAGGCCCCGGAAGTAGACAACATCCTATTAGAACTACTGACAGCCTTGGGATACCCTCAGACCTCAAGAAGAATATAATAATTCCAATCCCAAAGAAAGCAGGTGTTGACAGATGTGAAAATTACCGAACTATCAGTTTAATAAGCCATGGCTGTAATGTACTGACACGAATTCTTTACAGACAAATGGGAAAACTGGTAGAAGCCGACCTCGGGGAAGATCAGTTTGGATTCTGTAGAAATGTTGGAACACGTGAGGCAATACTGACCATACGACTTATCATAGAAAATAGATTAAGGAAAGGCAAACCTACGTTTCAAGCATTTGTAGACTTAGAGAAAGCTTTTGACAATGTTGGCTGGAATACTCTCATTCTAATTATGAAGGTGGCAGTGGTAAAACACAGGGAGCGAAAGGCTGTTTACAATTTGTACAGAAACCAGATGGCAGTTATAAGAGCCGAGGGGCACGAAAGGGAAGCAGTGGTTGGGAAGGGAGCGAGACAGGGTTGTAGCCGATGCCTGATTTTATTCAATCTGTTTATTGAGCAAGCAGTAAAGGAAACAAAAGAAAAAAATTTGGAGTAGGAATTAAAACCCTTGGAGAATTAATAAAAACTTTGAGGTTCGCCGATGACATTGTAATTCTGTCAGAGACAGCAAAGGACTTGGAAGAGCAGTTGAACGGAATGGACAGTGTGTTGAAAGGAGTATATAAGATGAACATCAACAAAAGCAAAACGAGAATAATGGAATGTAGTCGAATTAAGTCGGGTGACGTTGCGGGAATTAAATTAGGAAATGAGACACTTACAGTAGTAAAGGAGTTTTGCTATTCGGGGAGCAAAATAACTGATGATGTTCGAAGTAGAGAGGATATAAAATGTAGACTGGCAATGGCAAGGAAAGTATTTCTGAAGAAGACAAGTTTGTTAACATCGAGTATAGATTTAAGTGTCAGGAAGTCGTTACTGGAAGTATTTGTATGGAGTGTAGCCATGTATGGAAGTGAAACATGGACGATAAATTGTTTAGACAAGAAGAAAATAGAATCTTTCGAAATGTGTGGTGTTACAGAAGAGTGCTGTGGATTACAAGGGTAATCACATAACTAATGAGAGGTATTGAATAGAATTGGAGAGAAAAAAAATTTGTCACACAACTTGACTAAAATAAGGGATCGGTTGGTAGGGCATATTATGAGGCATCATGTGATGACCAATTTAGTATTGGAGGGCAGCTTGGAGGGTAGCAATCGCAGAAGGAGACCAAGAGATGAATACACTAAACAGATTCAGAAGGATGTGGTTTGCAGTAGGTACTGGGAGATGAAGAACAGGATAGATTAGCATGGAGAGCTGCATCAAACCAGTCTCTGGACTGAAGACCGCAACAACAAACAACATCACAGAAATGTGTAGAACTCAGTATACTCACGAACGCTGGACGAAACATTAACTCATGTGTCACAACAAAAAAACTGTAGGAAATGGAAATTTGCGATCGGAGGCTTTCCTGGGTTATGTGTTGTTTCCAGGGCTCTCAGGTGACCAGCCAGATGCGATCGTTGAAGTCCCACGATATTTCGGCCAATAACCTTTCCGCCATCATCAGGTGGTTCTGATAGCATGGTCTGCTCTCTCTCTCTCTCTCTCTCTCTCTCTCTCTCTCTCTCTCTCTCTCTCTCACCTTTCACTTTCCCCTCCTTGGGGAAGTGTATGGAGGAGTTTATAGCCTGTTGGCTTTTACTCCAATATGTGTGTTGTGTGTGTGTAATTATCATTGATTGATTTGGCTATCTGTGTATTGTGGTGGTGTTCTGGTGGTGTCTTGTGCTTCCCTGATGTTGGCGAGATGTTGGGTATTTGCTCTGCCTGCTCTCTCTCTCACCTTTTACTTTCCCCTCCTTGGGGAAGTGTATGGAAAAGTGTATAGCCTGTTGGCCTTTACTCCTCAATGTATGTTGTGTGTGTGCTAGTTTCTTGTATGGTTTTGACTGTCTGTGTATTGTGGTAGTGTTCTGGTGGTGTCTTGTACTTGTCTGAGGTTGGCGAGGCTCTGGTGGAAGTGTTGCCTCTCGTTGGAATTGTCAGGATGCTACTTCCGCGGGTTTTGGAAGTAGGCTACTGTTGCGGGGTCCTCAGGGGCAGGAGGAGTCCTTCACCCATGTCTCTGCAACTTGGTAGACATGCTGCCAGTCGAGGGGGGTGAAGACGGGGTGTGCGTTAATAAGTCACTGCTCCTTCCGAGACACCACCTCATGCAACAGGCCACGGGTGTGGCAGAAGTGGCACTGGTGGTGGGGAAGGGGAGGTTTGGGGATGTCCAGTGGCGTGAAGGGATAAGGGTTGTCCCAGTGTGGGTACGACCCTTATGGACGCCGCAATCTTCATCAGGAAGGGCTGCACACTGCACTCATAGGGGAGCAGCAGGCACAGGGGCAGTTGGCAGTTCTTCCTCCGCGTTGGTGGAAGCAGATGGCGCCTCTTTCCGGCTGTCTCCACAGCGGCAGGCAGAGCAGGCTTCTCGACGTCCATCGCCTAGTGCATTTCTGCAGGGGGCGAGAAGATGGCCGTCTGCGTGGCGTCGTCCACTCCATCGGGCGAGTCACTGGGGGGGGGGGGAAGACAGGCGCCTTCTTCTTGAGAACCCGCAGCTCCTCGCACAGGTAGTGGAGCTGGCGATGGACAGCTCCGACTTCGTCCTTGAGAGCAACCCTTTCCGCTGCAAAGGCAGCTTGGAAGCCGGCCATGGGGTCATCAGTGGAGGCTTCGAGACGGCGCGGCTCGCACCCTTCGCCAGAGCGTTGAGGGGGGGGGGGAGGCGGGAGGGCGGGGGGTAGCGTCTTGGAGCCAGACACCGCCGCATGGCGTCTCGCAGCGTGCTTTCGGCGGAATTGTTTCAGGTAGCCGCATTTACGCGAGTTTGTGGCGTGTTAGCCGCCGAAGATCGCGCCTGTGCAAGCCACTCCTCATGGCTTCGGGCAATTACGAGTGTCGTGCGCTGTCGTGCACTTCAAGCTTTCTTGCAAATATTCGCTCTTTCTCTTCCCTGAGGGGCCGAAGTGCCTTTCTTTATTCCCGTGAGATGTTGCTGGTGGTCGGTTTCGCCTTGGAGAAAATCCGACATGCTTCCCTCCTGACATCTTGAGCCTTGTACTCGGTTAAGCCGCGGACCGCCTGTTCCACTGCGGAGATGATCTCATTGGAGGGGAAGAGAGCTGGCGTCGGAGCAATGTTGAATCCCTTTTCGAGTATGGAAGTGGCTTCGTCGTCCAAAGGCTTTCCCGTGAGGTTAATCACTGTTCGTTTCATCGGCTCCGTCTCATTTTCTTGTTTGCCTGGTAGCCCTGTAAACTTGTCTATCTGTTTGTCAGTGGGTTTCAGGTGTGTCCAGTCAGCCTGGGCCCATGTGACGCCATCCACCCATTCCCAGAAATGGTCTTGAAGCGTGGAGGCTAATTGCAGGTGAATGTGCAGCAGTTCTTTGGCTCGTTTCTTGACCCGGTTTGCCACGGGGGTGCATATATGGTGCACCATTTTGGCAAACTTAGAAATGGTGTTCTTTCCCCTTCACCTTAGTAAAAAGACGAGTGAACTCAGCAGACGTCCTTTCTGGGTCCGAAGTTTATCTAATTTAATCGGACCTTCGGCGCAGGGAATCGATGCCCGACTGACGGACATAAATAACACCGACAATGAGCAAACAGACCATCCCTTCAGAACCACCTGATGATGGCAGCAAGGTTATTCGCCGAAATATCGTCGAACTTCTACGATCTCATCCGGCTGGACACACGAGAGCCCCGGAAACATGGTGGAAGTTGCTTACGGGGGTTTCTAATGTTCATTTCTTGACGTGATTTTAAACTCTGTCATGAGACTGAAACACCTAGCAGGAATAATCATGTGTTCCTCGGTACACTATCCTCAGGCACAACAATCCCCCCTACCTTGTCCAAAAATATCAGTGGTTTGCTCTTGTATAGTTCATTGATTGAATGAATGCCTATGTGATATAGATTGAGTGATTGGTAGTCTCCTCAGGAAAGCTTATGTTGCGTATCATTCCATAAACTGACCATTTTCTAGTCATCTATCTTTCTAAAAGAGTAATCCATTCTTTAACATCTTTGTCTTGTATGGAATGGTGGGTAATTTCTTATGAAGTGTCCCTGACAAAATTTCCTAGACAACATATCGAAATATTGTATAGCTTTCAATTTGTTTTATGCGTCTGAGGCTATACAGTAACGTCTCGGCGTTCCAGAGATTCTGTAACACGTTAAAAACCACTGTAATTTTTATTTACAAAATCTTATATGTAATTTTGATGGAGAAAGTTTGCCGTGTTACAGAATATCTTGTAAGCAGTTCGCTTGCTGGTTTATGTATAACATATATACCAAGAACATGCTATTTATTAATGATGTGCGGATTACTTTATGCGTGTATTCAACGTAGATGACTTGAAACTACATTGGACACTGATTTGTATGATAGAACTTATCAACGCTTTAGAGTCACAGCTTCAATTTTGAGTAAAGATTATAAGCAATGGTTTGACACACAAGTCGCCGAAGTGATGTCAACTAAAAAGACTTGCACCATACGAGCAGATCTACCGGACGAGAGGCCCTCGCCACACGAAATTTAATTTTCATTTCATTTTCATCAGCAATGGTGGCCGAAAACTGTCAGCGTAAGGAGTCAACTTCGCTCTGCCAAAGGCCGTGAGAAAGAGGGCGGAGGAGCGGACAAAAGTTCCAGGATATCTCTTGCCCTCGTGGTGAGCAGCTGCTCCTAAAAGGCGGAAGAATGAGCAATGATTAACAGATTGAGACTGCAAAAGGTAATGAAAACGGCTGCATTAAAGACACATAATTTGTCAGACGGGACATTTGGCCCATAATTGGAAAAGTCCACGCTGATCTCTCCGTTGGTAAAAGATTCCGGTATAGTCCCCCATTCGGATCTTAGGTAGAGGACTGACAAGGGTGAGGTGACCACGAGAAAAATGCCGAATAACCAACGAAAGACTAACGTTCTACTAATTGCGGGAGACACGTCGGAAGATCGAACGAAACAGGGAAGCTAGAAAATCTGAAAAGGGAAATACAAACGCTCAGTCTAGATATAGTGGGTCCAGAGAAATAAAATGGAAAGAGAACAAGGATTTTCAGCCAGAAAATTGCAGGGTAAAATCAACAATAGCAGAAAACTGCATACCGGGAGTATGATTCGATATCAGTAGGAAGGTAGGTCAGAGAGTGATTCACAACGAACAGCTCAGTGATATGGCTGTTGTCGTCAGAATCGACAACAAACGAACACGGTGAACAATTGACCAGGTACACATGCCGAAGTCGCAAGCATGAAGAGACAGGAATTTATATGAGAATATTGACCAGTTAATTCCATATGTAAATGGAGAAGAAAATCAAATAAATATGGGGCATTGGAAAGCGATTACAGACGAAGGAACATAAGAAAGGACTGGGGGAGAATATGGGCTCGGCAGTATTAACGAGAGACGATAGAGACTAATGGCGAGCTGCAATAAACTTCAGATGGTATTAACGAATACTTTGTTCAAGAATCACAAGAATAGGAGGTAAGCTTGGAGCAGACCGGGAGGCACGGGAGGATTCAAAAGGTATTATACCAAAGACAGAGTTTCCGAAATTAGTTATGGATTGTTAGGTGTACCGTGGAGCGGGCACTGACTCAAGTCAGAATTTAGCAATGATAATGAATAGACTGAAGATGAATATATTCGTCCAGAAGGTTCACTGTGAAAGAATTGGAATGCTGAAATACTGAGGAATGATGAGATGCGTCTGAAGTTCGCTGAGGATGTGGATGCTGCTACGAGCAATACTGTCGCAAGTGGCTCGGCTGGTCTCTAAAATTGGCCATCAGAGATGTTGGTCTATCGAACAAGGAAGGTAGCTGCGAAGAAACGTTGGGTACTAGAAGAAATACTTCTACTGTTCGGCGAAAGAAATAAGTACAAAATGTTCCAAGAAAGAGAGGAATACAGTATATTAAATCATTTAACAATGAAACAGATACGAAGTGCAGGAAAGTCAGAGTGAAATGGCTACAGGAAAAACGTGAAGAAATCGAAAAAGAAATGCTCGTCGGAAGCACTGACATAGCATACAGAAATGTCAAAAGCACCTTCGGTGAAATTAAAAACAAATGCAGCAACGTTTACAGTACAATGGGATTCCGGTGTTTCGAGAAACACTACTTAGAAAATTTACGGAACCGGCATATGAAGCTGACTGCAGAACGATTCTACTGCCACCAACATACATTTTATGAAAGGACCACGAAGGTAAGATACAAGAATTTAGGGGTTATACGGAGGCTTATAGACAGCCGCTTTCCCCTCGGTCTGTTTGGGGTGGTACAGGAAAGGAAATGTCTAAAAGCGGTACATGGCACCCACCACAACGCACCATACGATGGCATGCAGGGTACGTATACGGATGCAGATGTGGGCGTAGATGTAAACGCAGAGGACAGCCACCAGTCTATGAGACTGGGGATATACAATCAGACCTCCGGTAAAACATCACCCATACAGTTTCCAAGGTAGAAAGAGACGGCAAATGAGAGAATTATCGCACAAGCAGCTTAATAGTTCATGCATCCAAGTGGCTGACCAGAATTGTACACAGAGAAATGGAAAAGAAACGAAGACCTGTTAGATGACAATTAGTCATGCCCTTAGCAAAGGTAAAGGCGCCAGAGAGGCGTTTCTGACGTTGCAGTTGATAATGGAAGCAAGACTAAGGGAACATCAAGACCGTTAACGGGATTTGTAGATATGGAAAACGCGTTCGTAATATAAAATGGTGCAAGATGTTCGAAATTCTGAGATAAAGATGAGTAAGCTATAGGGAAAGACGGGTGATATGCAAAATGTATGAGAATCAAGAGGGAAATAATACTGGAAAACTAATAGCGAAGTGCTCGGATTATAAAGGGCGTACGAACGGAATGCAGTCTTTCACCCCTACTGTTAAACCTGTAAATCGAAGAATCATTGATGAGTATAAAAGGAAGGTAGAAGAGTGGTATTAATATTCAGGCTGAAAGGATAGCCATGGTAATTTTAACTGGCTATATTGCTATAGTCAGTGAAAGTGAAGATGGATTACAGGATATGTAGAACGGAACTAGCAGTCTAATCAGTACAGGATATAGAATGAGAGTAAACTGAGAAAGATGCAAGTAATGAGATGTAGCAGGAATGAGGATAATGGGAAATGTAACATTTAAATTGGATATCACGTTGTAGGCGAAGTTAAGAAAGCAAAATAACCCACGACATAGCCTACGAAGCAAGCAGGAAGTAAAAAGCGAACCAATGAAGAAAAAAACTTAAATTAAACAGCAATCTAGTAATATCATGCCGTTGGTTCGCCCACCCTGATCAGGCCGGGCCAATTGCACACGTATATTTAGAAACAGTAGCTGACCTGTCAGGCAACAGCGGGGCGCACATAAAATAACGTCATGCGAGAATTGGATAACTAGAAACACCAAGAGATCATTCAGTACGATAACACACTTTCAGAAAATAGCTGCCTGAACAGGCAATCCAGAATAAGACATACGACGAATTTCAAGAATAGTAAAACTTAAACACTAGCGAGAATCAAGTAAAGTATATTAAAATAACCAAGCTACAAACATAGTTTAATAGAAGTTGAAAACCAAATCTGAACCTCCCTTCCAGATTGAAATCCTTGTTCTATTAATGACTTATCGGTCATATTCCAGTACAAGACGGCCGACAGACCCAACGAGGCTCCAAGGGTTAGGTAAAAGTTGCAACACTCAAGGGTGTTAGCAAGAATATTTCAAAACTGTCTGGCAGTACACCCGGTATGCAAATAGATTTGGCCACATCAGAATCTAAAACACAGTTAAAACGTTAATGACAGCGCCAGTAGCAACATCGATTGCTGTCACATTCCCTCCGTTTGCACAGAGAGTGATAGTGATAATGTTAGGCATCATTTGGCAGCAAGAAAGTCTATTAAAACCAAACAATAAAAAAATAAAATCGCTACACCCAGAGATCATGAAGTTACTTTTCAGAAAACAACATACAGAGCCAAGCGAATACTGAGATGGGAAGGTTCAAAACGCTTCTGTAAGCGACACAGATGGTGGATTCAAATTTCCTGGAGAACACAGATTCACAAGGCATGTGAGAACCACACAGGGAGGGGCAGTAACAACAGAGCCCACTAACGCCGCCACACTAGATCACACAACACGGACTGACAACAGGAAAGATATGTCCTTTCAAGAATGGTAATCAGTTAAACACAAGCTAAGTCGTTCCCGTTGTAAAGCTTCCGTCAGAGCGAATCGGTCCAGACACTGACCATCGGCTCATGACACTATACATTTCCTTCAACTGTCTTCCTTCCTCCTTCTCCACAGTAACCTTTTGTTTCAGTTCACCCACCTAGCAAACATTTCAAATTGGAAGACGTGGCACAGAAACCCCCCCGGGCGACGAGAGGAGAATTGAACCAGAGGTATGATCTACAGACCGCAGTCAGTATGAGTTGACATGGCTCAACCTCCTTTACTGAAACCACCTCCCCAACTCCGCCTCCCCCGCTCTTATTCCTAATAACATGATGGGTAAGGGAAGACATAGACCGCTACCTCACTTCTCTGACCCGCCTGAAGTGCACCCTGAACCGGCCGAAAGTTGCACACCAAAAGATTAACCAGGCTTAAAAGTATTCACAAGGACCCACAAAACACTATGACCTTCCTAGAAATATTCGAATCCCTGTCGTGACCGAGGCTGAAGTTACGAACAAAAAATTTCCCTCTAACCTTAGCATGAAGTTCGATGCATCCCCTCGCAGCAATGCCTCATTTGGCAGTGGTGAGTAAGTTCTGCGTTCCGCCTAGCCTAAACCCAATTTGATGATCTCGGAGATATACCCTGAGGCATGAGATCTATGTTGGTCTTCAGTTTGTCTAGAGGAGAATTAAAGGGGCTGGGAAAGCCTTCACAACTCCGTATTGAGCAGAATTAAAATCGAAATTATTCCAAGGAAGCGAGCGTCCCGCTTGGTCCGAGTCCTGGTATGGTGGATGAAGAGAGGGGCCTCGAATTTTCTGTTCACCCTGTCGGCGAAAGTGGGCTGAGGATATCAGGGGATAGCAGTGACAGCCTTCATCGCGTTACCAAAGCATATTACGCTAAACGCCAGGGCGTTGTCACTCACCAAAGCTTTAGGTGGCCAAATATATGGATAATATCTTTGACAACTGTTGTTTGGTAACTGCCGCCGTAACCACTTACTAAGAGCAAGCAAAGGAAATGGGACACAACCGCCAGATAACGATTGCCTTCATAATGCGAGGAGGAGGTCCCATACACCAGTAAACAAGGGGGTGTTGCTCTCTCTCGGACTGCGAAAGTCCCCAGCGTGAATTGTGATTGGGTTTTCCCGTCTTACACAGTTCACACTTCCTCACTAGTTGGCGGTATCCTCATATAATGACGGCCAGATCACGTGCTGCCGCAGCATAGCGCTTGTTTTGTGTAGTGCCAAATGCGCCCCAAGCAAGAAATCATGGTTTAAGTATTAAAAAATGAAAGGTACTTGCACACAGGCAAACAAATCTTTGCATCAGTCGATCTCCCAGCCTCGTGAGAAAGTATACTCTTTTTCAACGGATAAACAGGTATGAATTCCCTAGCCAGCAAACATTCTCTAATTGGTCCCAAAAGGCTTCCCTGGCCGTGTTCAGACTTACAGTCAGCGACAAGCTCTGGCCAAACAACAAAAATTGGAGAGTGACACGCTCTTACTCCCTTGGCGCGATCTTTGAACATTCGAATAAGGACGTCTGCCACATGATTGTCGGACCCCTTAATGTCACGAACACTGAAGCGCTATGTGGATACCTGTACTGCCCATGTGGCGATTCTACCGGTCTTTCAAGGTCGCGCTGTAGTGGGACGTGAAATTGAAGCGTCACCCATCCACCTGTGTCAGCCCAGTTTGCAGATGAATATGTTTAATTTAGTGTTTTTGTTTATGTATTTTGTAATATTTGTAATGGTTGTGAATTGTCTAAAGTTTTGTGTTTGTTTTTATGTTTCATGTACGGAGAGGTCGGCGCAACGAACGGAGGCAGCATCGTCACTGCCGGGACCAGAGAGGAAATTGCTGGCCGCTATACGTCGCGGGCCGACAACCAAAGAGCAACAGATGATCCTGAAACCGAGTTGCGTCGTGCTTCTAAAAACTGAAAAAATAAGAATTTGTCATGTTTCTACAACAATGACGTCATAGATAGTTTAATCATGTTGTAAATGTTCAGTCCTATCTTGTCAAGGCTCAGGTTCACGTCTATATGTAGTATATAGGAAGAATATAAACTAGTGTATACTACAAAGTTTAAATACGTGTTCCGAGAACTTATTTATGAAAAATTATATTAAGGAAGAAGCATTACTGATTTATTTGACAGGATTATTAATTTTAACAACGTTCATCGCGAGTTTGGGTCTTAAAAGTTTATTCAATGTGGTTTTAATATTTATTAAAGCAGATAACGTGCACTAATACAATGTCTGAGAAGAAATAAACGACATCTAAATTGGAAAATGTTTGCACAAACCAAAAGGACTGAGTGACGTAATTCTGCGCATACGACTCAAATGATGATGTTTTACAGTTTCGTTCAAGAACCATTCAGAGACAATTTTAAAAAGAATTTAAATAATTTTGAAGTGTGTTGTAACTGACGTAGGTGACGAAGTCTGTACATGGTCATATGTTAAAAGAAAATCATTTATACAAAACTTACGTCGTTACACTACACCGTGGCGACCTTATAAACATGACTTGTGTGCAACTAAGACACACAGGTACGAAACAAAACATCAAGAGTCCTTCGGAAGTCAACGCATGTTTCGTGGAGCCTTCACCAACCAGCGGCGACTTCGCGGGTGTGGGCATCTGACGGAGCGCAGCCAAGCAGTACGATCACGCAGTTATTCCACGAGAAGGCGCATCTGTTGGGCAGCAGCTGAACGCTGCAAACCCCGACAACCTTTTTCTCCCTAAATTAACAGGCCCAGTACGTCAACTGGGGGGCGTTCCTCCGGCTGGTATTAGAGGTGTTGCTGAGGGCTTCGCCTGTCTACGGTGGGGCCGGGCGTGGTTGCAGCCAGTGACGTCTCCGGTGTTCGACTCAGCGTCCTGCCGGTTGCGGAAGCGGGGTCGCAGCATCTCAGCGGCTGCATCGACGGCTGTTACTTCTGCAGCCCATAGCAGCACACTGATCACCGAGAACTGCAAACTACAATATTAGTGTCCGGTGAGTCTGTTTTAAGTTGGAAGTGGAGTGTCGTACATGGGGAGTGTGCTTTTAATAGGATTGTTGATTACAAGTCTGCGTGTGTAACTAGTTAATATCTTACAGTAGTGTCGGGAAGTGAAATGTCAGACGAAGAGCAATCTGTGTCCGATAGGAGTATGAGATCCCTTTTTAGGGCGATCGCTAAATTAAAACAATCTAACGTAGAATCTACTGCTAGATTAAAAGAGGAACTAAAACAGGAATTAAAACAATCTAACGAAGAATCTACTGCTAGATTAAAACAGGAATTAAAACAGTCTAACGAGGAATCTACTGCTAGATTAAAAGAGGAGCTAACAAAATCTACAGACAGGTTACAGGAACATCTTAATGAAACCAGTCGAGAATTAAGTGATAAAACAGAGGCTTCTAAAGTTGAAATGCAGGAAAAACTAGTAGGACTTAGTATTAAGGTTGCTGATAATTGTAAAAGGTTAGAAGAACATATCCAGGAATCGCGTGAGGAAAAAGCTCGCATGCGTAATGATATTACTAACTTAACCAAGAGACTAGATAATGTCAATGTCTTAGTTATAAATGAAATAGAGAAAAATAACGATAAGTTACGAGATGAGTTTTCTATGCAAACAGAAACTGTTCGTAGAAAATTATTAGAATCTATTGAAGAGTAGAATTACAGACATTAACTCATCGAGTAGAAAAAGATCATACTGAAATAGAAAACATGAAATTTTTAATTACCGAAATATGCAGTAACCTTGAGACTTCCAAAGATAATAACATTGACGAATGTACAGAGCGTTCACATCGTGAACACAGTGAAGAATCGATATTAGCTAACCTCGTATCCAATACAGAAATGCTAATACAGGAAATTACTAAACGGTTATCGGAATTAGATAATAATGAAAACATTTCAAGTAGTAGAAGCAATAACGTAATCAGAGACGACAGTCGCATCGTGTTTGCTAGCTCGGACGACAACAACACAAATAAAGAAATCGCGGCAAGCAAATCCGACGCAACTCCGTCTCTGCAATCTAAACAAAATCCAACTATGTCTCTCGCAGAATGTTGCGAGGATATAACGACAAATTCAAATGTAGCAAGTCGATTTCCTGTATTCAAATCAGGAGGCGAACTTCACCCTATAATCTTTATAAAAGCTTTTGAAACTTCATTATCTCCTAAATGGAGTAGTGAAAAACGGATTCAATTTGTAGTAGGACATTTAGAAGCATAAGCTGCGGAATGGGCAGTACTGCATAAAACTGAATTTAGGGACTGGGATGATTTTGTTAAGCAGTTTAAACAAAATTATTGGTCAAGAGGAAAACAACAACACTTAACTTTAAAGTTGTTGGACCCTCCTCCATATTGTAAACGGTGGGGAGGTTATAGGAACTATTTCGAATGGCATTTAAACCGTGCTAAATTAATTGAAGAACCAATTATTGAAAGTCATCTAATACGAGTCCTAATTAGTAGGTTACCGTATTATGTAAAGGAAAGAATGATAGAAAGGCAATGGTCACAACCTTGTTTACAATACACCGCTAAGACCCAGCTTACGTCTTGGTTGTCTGTCTCTAAATCAAACCCCCTGTGCTCGAGAAAGAATTTAAATTTCTCAGGGGCAGAGGAAACGGCCAAGGTCTGACACTCGTAAATTGAATACTTTAAATCAGCGTCAGTTACACTCCTCAAGGCGTAAACGATGGGACGTCTTTCCCCAGAACAATTTTGGAAGAGAACAGCTGCCACGACAGCATTAAAAGCGTCAGTCGGGTGAAGTCTTTCTTGAAACTCGGTATGATCAAAACTGCGGGTTAGTCAAGGCGGCTTTAATGGCCACAAAAGCAGCCGCTAGCTCTCCTCCCAAACAAAGGTCTCTATTAAAATGTGCAGTGAGCTCAGCAAAATCAGGAACTGACTTCCTAAGGTAATTGGCCATGCCGATAGATATAACTACCAGTTAGTATTCCATGGGAAAGGAAAACGTCGTAAGGCTAAGGTACGATCCTGATCAGTTCTAATCCGTTCGCTCGAGACAACATGACCCAAGGAAGAGATTTTTCCGCCTAGCGAATGTAACCTCAGAGGGCTTCTCGTTACTGCAGCTGCCTAAAGCCGTGACAACACTTCCTCAAAATGAGACAAATGTTGGTGAAATGAACGGCCATAAACAAGAACATCACGAAGATAGTTATAGATGCGCTGAATACGATCCAACAAGTGAGACAGCACAATGGTCCCGGTAGACAATCCACAGAGAACAAAGTAAAACCATTGTGTAGCTTAGGAAGTGGCACAGATTCCATAATGACCTTTTCATTAAGTGCCCTGTAATCAACAACTGGCATGTAATCCTTGCCTTTGTCCGTTAGGCACGGTGATGTTTAGGCCTAATAACCCCATCCCTAAGCGTGTAACTATCGCAATATCCACATCTTTGGGGAGGGGGGCGGGGGACAGACGATATGGAGCTTGACGCACTGGCACGTTATCAGTGAAACTAATCTTGTACTGGATTTTGTCCGTTATTACCAACTGATTAGTGAGGACGTCAGTGTATTTCGTTCAAATGTGCAGTAGCCGCCTAGTCTCAACCTCACCGAGGTGACTCAATTAAACTCGGAATAAAACGAGTTAAGCGAGTTGACAATGCTAAGATTTCAGCAAGAAAAGAGGGTACCTTCTCTGAATGACAAAACGTAAAAAAGAAGGTCTTGCTAGCAAAATACAGCACCAAACCGGCACGCTAAATAAAGTCACAATCGAGAAGAAAGCTTACAATTTCTTTGTGACGATTAACGTAATAGGCTAAGAAAAGTTACGAATATTAATTTTCCTCGCATCTCACCTAACATAGGCCCGTTCACCAACCTACATATTTCAAAAGCAGGGGGCAAGGGCGGCATTTTACATAAACCCCCATATTACAAATACCATTCATAGTCCAATAAGGAAACGGAACTCCCCGAATCCGAAAGCTCATAAACAGGATCTTGACTGAGCTGAAAACACGAGCACCGAAAGGGAAGAATTATTAGCTCTTGCACCTCGCTTGATGGAGAACTCACGGACGAAACGACGAAATGATTCCCTCCATCAGAAGCAAACGCGAGGACATAAGAAATTTGTGCGGAGGGGGGTAGGGGGGAGGAAGGGCAGATCACTGGAATTGAAGCCTGGACTCTAGCCCTCGTCTTGGTTACGCTGCTTGTTGGCGAACCTAAAAGTTTGAAAGAGGAAACCAATTCGCTCACACCATGAAAGGTGGTGGGCTATCGCGTGAAGGTAATCCGTGAACCGCCCTCTTGCCTTATTCCCTGCTAAATATTTTTAAAAAACTACTAAGTTCCATGACAGTTTTGCGAACGTGCTCTATATACTTGACCTAGATCTCGGTAGGTACTTGTACCTGCCAATAATGTTCATGCTCTAGTTCATTCCGAAAGCAGGGCGACAACTTCAGATGTATTATATGACCCCTATGTCACTCAAAGTGCCCTGGCTCGGAAGTATTTCGGAAAACACGCTCAACAGCCCTCGAGTCAAGGACTATAATAAACGGAACATAACAGGATGTGAAATTTGTAAGGCGTTGGCACGGAGTTTAAAACCATGTGGAATGCACTTCCTTGACTCTTGTGCAGAAAGGAGTGCAGTATTCTGCTGCATCCATTTTCAATAAGCTACCACAAGAACTCAAAAATCTTAGCAGTAGCCCAAACACTTTTAAGTCTAAACTGAAGAGTTTCCTCATGGCTCACTCCTTCTATTCTGTCGAGGAGCTCCTGGAAGAGATAAAAAATTAAGCAAATTCCAGTGTTACATTCTTGATTTTCTTTATTTAAACTAACGACTTGTCGCCTGAATATGTTTCTTATATTTCATTTTATCTGTTTCTACAATCGTGTTATAATTTCATGTATTGACTCGTTCCATGACCATGGAGACTTCTCCTAAATGTGGTCCCACGGAACAATATATAAATAAATAAATAAAATAAAATAAAACAATCAACGACAGCGTTTTACCAACCTGGGCCATCTGATCAATGGATAGATATTAAATATCCTAGCATTGGATTTGGTAACTTAGCAAACAGGTAGGGGACTGACCAAAACTTGAGCATTTATATTCTTGCTAGCGTGATCCAGCTGACTAGCAGTCAGGGTTACAGTTCTCTGTACTGCTCACCTCCCCACCTAAACCTAATGTGCTTGCACCAACTCGCAACTCCTGCACCTGACTAGGCAACTGATTAACTGCACCTTCTTCTTCCCTATTAAGCTGAAGATACTTCAAATCAGCGAGACGTTTGTCTCAGTGACAAAGATGTGCCTGAACCCTACATATGTGTTTATGGGTAGCTTGACTATCTTCGATAAAATGGAGAAACAGAATACTGCAATGCAATTTGGCCAAAGCCGATGAGCAAGTAAAAATACCAGCACTTACATCACCAATGATGTGAGGGGAGTTATGAACAGGTCTGCCCAACGATGCATGTAACCTTGCTGCCAATTCCACAATGCAACCCTCAATCTACTGCAGCCATAGCTTGGCTTGATATTGAACCTGCTCCAATTTTAAATAGTTATTAAGAAATAACCAAACTGTGTTTCCAACTGGGCTCCAGCAAACCAGGTTAACAGAAATTCATGGAAGGGCTAGACCGCAGGCTATGACAGCATTCTTTATTTGCCAAGTTATTCACATTTATTAATCAATTAAAAAAACATTAGTAAAACAATAAGATAAACTTTTAGAAATCATCATTTTTTAAACAATGAGTGGAATGCTTTCAATTCATACGAACGCCGTGGTTTAACCAATTTAACAAAGATTGCGAAATGATACAAGGCTAAGACAAATGGTTTAAAATTACAGACTGAAGCTTTAACAAGGTCCTTTCAGTGACCTTACAAATTTAAAGCAAAATTTTTTAGCACAAATGTAAGAAGCAGCTAGCACAAATTTAGTATCAGTCAAAATGTTTAAACTAGTTTAAAAGCAGTAGTTAACAGAATGATTTTAAATTACAGACCAAATTTATATATGTTCCATTAAGAGACCTAACAATTTAAAGCAAGATTTTAAAATGTCAAATTTAACAATGACAAGCGCAAACTTTCTAATGTGTGAAAGGTTCAAAAAGTTTAAAAATAAAAGGTATCATAGTGGTTCTAAATTACAGATCAAATATAAAACGGTATTTTGGGAAAGCTGAAATATTAAAGCAACAAAAAATTTAAGCAGTACAAGGGCCAGTGTATGGCCCTTCTTGATACAGAAAGGCCATGGCGCCAAAAGAGATCCAAGCCAAAAGACAAAAATACGCAAACACTGAAAAGATTTAGGCCTACGCGACACAGTGAAGAAAAAACTCAACTCAAGCAGCAGTTCAGTGTCGTAGAGCTGCTTCACACAAGGTAACGGCGGCGGTGATCCCAAATACTGTCCTCGCCAACTGCTCACACGTACAGCAGAAACAGTAGCTGACCCATGAGACAACAGCGAGGCTCTCGTAAAATAAGCATCATGCAAGAATTAGATGCCTAGAAACACCAAGAGATCAGTTTGTACAATAAGACACTTTCAGAAAATAGCTGCCAGAACAGGCAATCCGGAATAAAATATAATGATAGCCGGCATGCGGCGATTAACAGACTAAACTAAAAATTTCAAGAAAAGTAAAATTGAAACATGGTTGAGAACCAAGCATAAGTACTCGTGTATTAATGTAACCAAGCCACAAACATAGTTTGAAAGTTTTTAAGCAACAATTTTGAGCTTCCTTTCCAGGTCGAAATCCTAGTTCTGTTAACAAGATAACGGTCAGATCCCAGTACATGACGGCCCGAAGACCCAATCAGTCTCCAAGAATTAAGTACGAAATCTGGCGTTGCAACTCCAAGGATACCAGCAGAGCAAATTTCACAGCACTCTAGAAGTGCACCTGGTGTACATATAGATCTGGCCAGATCAGAATCTAAAACATAATTAAGAGCAGGTTAGGCATATATGTTCGTGACAATGCCAGTAGGACTTGCGACCGCCATCACTTTTCCACTGATTCCACAGACGATGACAGTAGCGATGTTAGGCACCTTCTGGCAAGGAAAAAAAACGTTTTAACCAAACAAAACATCTATCACTACATTCGTGACACCCAGAGATCACAACAAAGTTATATCTCCAGAAAGCAGCACAGGCTACTCAGCGAGCACCGAGGTGGGCAGGCTCAAACAATTTCTATAAGCGACACAGACCACACTAATGGCGGATCCAATTTCCCGGAGGGCACAAATTCACGATTCAGGGAAGAATCACTAAGGACAGGGCAGCAACAACACAGAGCACTAACGCCGCCAAGCTAGATCACACAACACGGCTTGACAACAGGAAATAAGTGCCTTTTCAGGGCACCGGAATGAGCTATCATAACCAAAATTCTCCCTCTTGCAACCGTTTCCTCAAAGCGAATTGGATGAGACACCGACCACCGACGAGTGACAACACACGTTTCCTCCAACCGACTTCTTTCCTCCTCGTTCCAGGTGACTGTCCGTTCCACACTCCCCTGCCTCGAAGACATTTCAAACCGGAAGACACGGCGCAAGAGCAGGGGGGAGACGAACCAGAAATACGATCTACATACCGCAATCGACATACGGCTCGGACTAGAATTTTGAACTTTCTGTATCCTCGAACAAATACACTCCTGGAAATGGAAAAAAGAACACATTGACACCGGTGTGTCAGACCCACAATACTTACTCCGGACATTGCGAGAGGGCTGTACAAGCAATGATCACACGCACGGCACAGCGGACACACCAGGAACCGCGGTGTTGGCCGTCGAATGGCGCTAGCTGCGCAGCATTTGTGCACCGCCGCCGTCAGTGTCAGCCAGTTTGCCGTGGCATACGGAGCTCCATCGCAGTCTTTAACACTGGTAGCATGCCGCGACAGCGTGGACGTGAACCGTATGTGCAGTTGACGGACTTTGAGCGAGGGCGTATAGCGGGCATGCGGGAGGCCGGGTCGACGTACCGCCGAATTGCTCAACACGTGGGGCGTGAGGTCTCCACAGTGCATCGATGTTGTCGCCAGTGGTCGGCGGAAGGTGCACGTGCCCGTCGACCTGGGACCGGACCGCAGCGACGCACAGATGCACGCCAAGACCGTAGGATCCTACGCAGTGCCGTAGGGGACCGCACCGCCACTTCCCAGCAAATTAGGGACACTGTTGCTCCTGGGGTATCGGCGAGGACCATTCGCAACCGTCTCCATGAAGCTGGGCTACGGTCCCGCACACCGTTAGGCCGTCTTCCGCTCACGCCCCAACATCGTGCAGCCCGCCTCCAGTGGTGTCGCGACAGGCGTGAATGGAGGGACGAATGGAGACGTGTCGTCTTCAGCGATGAGAGTCGCTTCTGCCTTGGTGCCAATGATGGTCGTATGTGTGTTTGGCGCCGTGCAGGTGAGCGCCACAATCAGGACTGCATACGACCGAGGCACACAGGGCCAACACCCGGCATCATGGTGTGGGGAGCGATCTCCTACACTGGCCGTACACCACTGGTGATCGTCGAGGGGACACTGAATAGTGCACGGTACATCCAAACCGTCATCGAACCCATCGTTCTACCATTCCTAGACCGGCAAGGGAACTTGCTGTTCCAACAGGACAATGCACGTCCGCATGTATCCCGTGCCACCCAACGTGCTCTAGAAGGTGTAAGTCAACTACCCTGGCCAGCAAGATCTCCGGATCTGTCCCCCATTGAGCATGTTTGGGACTGGATGAAGCGTCGTCTCACGCGGTCTGCACGTCCAGCACGAACGCTGGTCCAACTGAGGCGCCAGGCGGAAATGGCATGGCAAGCCGTTCCACAGGACTACATCCAGCATCTCTACGATCGTCTCCATGGGAGAATAGCAGCCTGCATTGCTGCGAAAGGTGGATATACACTGTACTAGTGCCGACATTGTGCATGCTCTCTTGCCTGTGCCTATGTGCCTGTGGTTCTGTCAGTGTGATCATGTGATGTATCTGACCCCAGGAATGTGTCAATAAAGTTTCCCCTTCCCGGGACAATGAATTCACGGTGTTCTTATTTCAATTTCCAGGAGTGTAGTTAAGGGTAAACAGCGGTGACATCACGATTATACTGACGCGAAGAAAGTTGCGCCGACCGAAAAGTGCCGTACTGCAATGCTAAAGGAAGCGTAGCGCTGTTCCCAGTACTTCCGAGAAGTTCCGAGCAAAGCCGAGACACGCACGCACTCCACGACCCGCACAGCTTATTCATATAGAGTTCGGCACGCCACAGCCAGCGCTGATTTTGGGCTTCTCTAGTAACTGAAGTGCTACAAATTAATTTCTTAAAAACTAATTACTTAAAAAAAATACCAGTATGACTGTTGACTGAATTATTAGAAACATTCTGAAAGTCAGTTCACTCAATATTTGTGACAAAATTAGTCGTGCAAAATATTTTGGGACAGGGACATTTCTGACTGAATAACTCCTTTTATAGACCAACTATAAAAGAAGGGAAACGGAACTCATATTAGCAATTGGCGGAATATCTTTGCCTTGCTACAATTTACAACACTCCCTCTCAGAATCTTCTGGACCGAACCTAAGACAATCACTAAAACAAGGATGTCAATCTCAAGCATATCTTAGCCAAATTCATCTTCGCTAGGAAAATACGATTATAATATTCTTGCATTATGTTATTTGTCTTTCTACTTTACAAAACTTCAAGACAAACTAACTTTGCGGTATCCGTATCAGGATAATGTATTTATAATTTCTCAGGGACGATATATACTCGTTTCGTAGATACGGGTGGAATTTGCTGAATACTGAATTCTCCTGCAGCTATGTGCAGGTAAACACAAAGGCCAACGAAGCGGCAGTGTGTATGTAACTGAGTCACGTAGTTGCGCGACATTTCGGAGCCCTAATTAATGTGACGATTACTCGCACGTAATTACTGCTCTAGTCCCGTCTGTCACGTTACAGAAAGCGATGTATTCCCACGTGTGAATTCCTTGTGTACGCTGCCTCTGGCGATTCTCTTCTCCTGTGATATCAGTAGCCCTTATTCACAGCTCTCTATCTAACTGAAGAAGGTATAACCATTGAAAGTAACACAAGGCCACGCTGTATTACAGATCTCATAACACGGTGATCGCCTGGTAATTATCAGAAAAATATACGCTGTCTTTAGGAAACTCAAATAAATTACGGTGCACCTCAAACAATACTGTCTTGCGCACTTTGATCACTTTTGTATTAAAGTGACATACCTCTTATATGTCACATTCGAAATTCAGTAGCACAATAAGTGTATTTGTCAGATGGACGTTCTTGCACAAGTGCACAGAATGATCAATAAGACTGTTGTTATATATTATACTGTAACTGCAGTGCATCTGAAGACTCATCAGCTATCTGTAAATACCGGTCTTTGTAACCTCAAGTTCTCATTTGCTTTGTGCAGCATAAAAGATAACCCTACTTTGCTGCGCTGTATTACAGTTACCTTCCGACTTACAAATTTTCATATATGTTTGAGCAGGATCAAGTGATCCTGTTCACGTACCACGCATACGACTCTTTCCAGTATGTGTTTGCAAACAGAAGACTCTCTATTCCGTTAATCGGAAGTTTTGTACTCGCTCTTTCTTACAGACGTGGGCCATTCCATGAAGTGTTACACTAATTAATCAATGACAGTCTCATAGGGACATGAGAGAAAAGGAAAATATCGTAATCATAGAGAAGACAACAAACATCATTCGATTACAGTATGGCTCGGTGGCTTAGTGGCACAATAGCGTCTTTGCGTAGCAACACAAACAATGTTGCTAATACGGACTGTTCAAGGAATATAAAAACGTTTATGAATTACCTACAGTTTAGCTGCATACTGACGTCTCTAACTTCCCAAGAAGAAGCGGACCTAAGTTTCATCTGCCTGGGATCGTAAGGCTTCTTAGCGATGAAGTAGAAGACGCACAACTAAGGCCCATTGCAAGCTAATGACGTACTCCTGAGGAATAACTATAAAGAGGAATCAAGAGATTTACTGTAGGGAAATACAGATATACCAACCAATCAACTTTAGAAATATGGACGTGTATACTTGAACGACAAGAAACTGAAGCTGCAGGGAGCAGCTGGGGAGAGTGGCAAGCAAAATGCAACTTTACGCAAGTCGTAAGTATCATAATGTTGTGGAAACTTTTACCGTAATGAAAACAAAATTTAATAAACCACACCTTCGACATTATAGACGTTATAAGATGTACACAATTGTTTAAATTTCAGAATTCGTTACAACAGTCAGTTGCCCAACACAGGCAATTTCAGGCAGTAACTAGAATACATGAGTAGGTTTAGACAAGTGATTACCACAACGGCCAGGGGATCATAAAAAAGCAGCCACCTTCTCAACTTATCAAATAAAATTCTGAAAAGAAAGGAGGTACATATTTGAAACGATATACTATACGACAGTTTAAAGCAGATCGGAAGCAGGTAATGGTGGGATATCTTTTTTAATAACTGACTACACCAATTTTTGCAAAAAAATGGCAAAAAATAGCAAATGATGAAATTAATCCTTTAAAATATACAGTGACACAATTTTCTTAGCTGCGTTTTAGTTACTGAGGGAAGTAACCACACGCCAAATTATTATTACCTAACAACAGTTCTACCACAGTATTACTTAGCCTTCAATATGAACATTTGCTTAAGAAAACCGCAGCATACGGCAGTGACGAAGTGAGAGGCAATCAACATAAAAATGCACTATGGCACCAAAATGAATTGTCTTACATGCCAATATCTACAGAAATATTAGGAAACAGTAGGAAAAAGTAACACTTATGCATCGTGACCCAAAGATTAAAATGAGCGTAGCTCAATTTTAGCAAAAACGATTAACGAAAGACTGTTCAATAAAGATGTCTCACTTGAATCAATAGTGGGTGTTATCTGTTGTGTCGGTAGCTGGGCCGACACCGTGAAGTTGAGATGGCTGAAAATGCAAGCTAGACTAACGCAGACGGGCGAGATGTACTGGAACAGGATACGTAATTAATGTTAGGAAGAAAAGTACGGAGCAGGATTAATACTTATCTTTAATATCATTGTGGTACATCGATCTTGACGATACACAGGAGACTTTAAGTACAATCACTGTATGGCTAATGGCGCCTTGCTAGTTTGTAGCCATTAACTTAGCTGATGGCTATTCTGTCTCTCGGCTAATGAGAGAGAAAGGCTTCGTACATCTGGTCGGTAGCTAGGTTCTCGTACAACTGGGGCGAGTGCTCTCTCGTATCACGAGACCTGCCTTGGTGGTGGCGCTAGGTCTGCGATTACACAGTGGCGACACGCGGGTCCGACATGTACTAAATGGACAGCGGCCGATTTAAGCTACCACCTAGCAAGTGTGGTGTCTGGCGGTGACACCACATTCCTCCCCCGCAAATCGGCGAACGGTCGTGTGATAAGGCTTCCGCCCGCCGTGGGGAGGACCACATGGTGACGTATGCGATGAGGTGGGGAGCCTAACAACAGGCGAGGTTGTGCCACCCGCACCCGGCCATTCGGTCCGAGGGGAGCTAGGAAACGCCTGAAAAACTAGTCCAGGGTGCACGTCAACATGCGGTGTATGCGCCCGTAAAGAGACAGGAGGGACCGAAGGATCAACCTCCATTGCGTCGGGGTAGCCGACGCGCGATGACGTCATGTGGTCCGGAGCGGGCGGGAGTTCCATGGCGGAGGACAGCTGGTCACGGGAAGCGATCGGCGGCGCGTGACCCTGGGAGGCGCTTGGCGGCGGCAACGAAGCGTCGAATGCGGGCGGCGCCGGCGGGAGAACAAGCGGCGGCGGCTGCGGCTGCTGCTGCTGCGGCGGCGGCGGCGCGTCGCCATGGGGCAAAATGGAAGGCATCGTCGGTAACACCTGGGGATGAGGCGAGCCAGTAGATGGGTCCCCAGGGCGCTGACCGGACGGCACCGTCGCTGAAAGCAGACGGGGAGCGGCAGAACCCGAGCGACGACAGAGGCGCAGCTGATTGAGATGCCGACGCACCTCACCAGAGGCCCCCAAAACCAAATACATCGCGCGGCCGAGGCAGCGAAGAATGCGCCCTGCGAGCCAACGCCGTGAACCTCGATAGTTGCGATAAAATACAACGTCGCCTGGAGCAAAAGCAGGAGTCTGCCGCTGCACAGGAACCTGATGCGGCGGATGCAGCAAAGACATCAAGGTGCGATGAGGACGACCGTGGAGCAACTCAGCCGGCGAGCGACCATCTCGGGGCTGAGAGCGATACGAAGACAAAAAGAGCAACAATGCGTCCTCCCGAGAATGCGACTCTTTCAATTTCAACAACTGTGACTTGAAAGTCCGGACCAATCGTTCAGCGGCACCGTTGGACTGAGGCGAAAACGGCGCGGATGTCAGATGTTGAATACCATTGGCCTGGCAGAATGACTGAAATTCTGCGGACATGAATTGTGGGCCATTGTCGGAAACAATAGTCTGCGGAAGACCTTCAATGCAAAAGATAGCAGACAACGCTTGGATGGTGGCGGAGGACGTCGTGGAAGACATCCGGACAACAAAAGGAAAATTACTGAAGGCGTCGACCAGAACCAACCATCGAGCATTCCAGAATGGACCAGCAAAATCAATGTGCAAGCGTTGCCAAGGGGAAGTGGCTTTTGGCCACGCAAAGACTTTCCGCGGCGGTGCGGACTGTTGTTCGGCACACGCCGGGCACGAAGAACACATATTCGTAATCGCAGCATCGATTCCGAACCAAGTACAGTGCTGACGAGCAAGTTGTTTCGTTCGCACTATACCCCAATGTCCTTGGTGAAGAAGCCGTAAAACAGAGGACTGTAACGAACGTGGGACCACGACTCTGGACTGATCATTATCAGAACGCAACAACAAAACACCACGTCGAACAAAAAGTCTCTCCTTGTGAGCAAAAAATCGGCGAACCAACGGATCCTCGATCCGAGACTTTGACAAAGGCCATTGCGTAGCAACAAAACGTAAAACAGTAGCAAGGACAGGGTCAGCAGCTGTGGCTGTAGCGACACGACGAAAACCAATCGGAAACGATTCGACCACTTCATCGGTTTCCGAATCAATGAACATGCAAGCAAGTTCGGAAGAATCGAATGCTTTATCCTCAGCAACAGGCAAACGGGACAATGCATCGGCGTTTCCGTGCTTAGCAGTGGACCGATACAAGATATCGTAGCGGTACTGCGAGAGGAAAATAGACCAGCGAATGAATTTCTGCGCTGTACGTGGAGGTACAGGCTTGGTCGGATGAAAAAGCGATGTCAAAGGTTTGTGGTCTGTGATGATGGTAAAGTGACGACCATACAAGAAATCATGGAACTTAGTAACACCAAACACGAGAGCCAAAGCTTCTTTCTCTATCTGTGAATAATTTCTTTGCGCAGACGAGAGCAATTTGGACGCAAAGGCAATAGGGCGATCATGGGAGCCAACTTTGTGCGCAAGCACAGCACCGATCCCGAAATCCGATGCATCTACCATCAACAAAAGGGGTTTCTGGGGATCGAATGGCGTAAGGCAAGTATTAGAAAGCAACGCCGATTTCAACTGGCGAAAGGCGCGTTCACATTCCGTCGTCCAGACGAACGGAACACCTTTACGGCGTAAGCGATGAAGCGGAGCTGAATAGGACCTGATTTACAATAGACAAGTTAAACAACCGAAATAAATCGAGACCAAACAAGTTCACTGCAGAAGAAGAACGAAGAACGTAAAATGACACAAGTTTTGTTTGTCCCTTGTATGTTGCAAGAAGGCTGCACTGTCCTAACACAGGAATTGTCTGTCCGGAATATGTAGTTAGCTTAACATTTGCGGAACGCAACGGAGGTGCGCCCAGTTGTTTGTACGTGTCGTGATTGAGCAATGAAACTGCAGCTCCGGTATCGAGCTGGAATGGTATCACTTTGCCTTCAAAGTCTAAGTCCACAAAAAGTTTATTGTTCTGCTGACGACAAGAGCGACTGTTTTGTGCAATTGGAACAGACACTGGTACAGAATCACTTGCTAATTGACGTGATTTCCGGCGACGTCAACGCACAGTTTTTGTGGGACGAACACAGTCACTGTTAGAGAAAGTGTCACTGGACGAAGCGGAATTAACGACATGAATGTCCATAGGCAGAGGTCCACGAGCCTGAGTGTCCTTGGTTCGATTCCGGCGCGAAGCAAAGGGCCTGGAATGATTGTGATTGTCTGATCTGAGCGTTTTCTGGCAAACACTTTGAACATGTCCTTTCTTATTGCAGAAAAAGCAAATAGCTTGGCGTGACGGGCAATGTTCACGCGAATGTCTAGTAGCACACCGCGGGCACGATTTCACTACATTTGTGGGCTGGCGCGGCACACGTGGCTTAGCGCGCGGCGGCAGCTGTGCGGACGTGCGCGAGGCCCGGTTACCGGGCCGCGCAGCGCGTCCAGCGGGCCGGTTAATGTTACACACGGCTGGCGAAGTTTCAAAAGATTCCTGAGCACAGTCAAGTGTGTCCTGTCTATCCAATATGTCTATCACTTGTTGAAGGGAGGGATGAACTAGTTTCAAAATTTGCTCCCGTATGCGAACATCAGAAACGTTCTGTGCAATTGCATCACGCACCATTGTATCTGAATAAGAAAGACCACAGTCACATTCAAAGGCACAGTCCCTAGTAAGTCCTTGCAATGTTGCTACCCACTCCCTATTAGTTTGACCGGCCGTACGTTTTGTACGAAAGAACGTATACCGTTTTGCAACCACATTAACTGTTTCTTTGAAATAGGCATCTAATGCAGACAAAATTTCCTCGTAGGACAGAGTTGCTACGTCGCGTCTGGGAAACAATTTCACTATCACACGGTATGTGGACACACCGACACAAGAAAGCAAAAACGGCTGCCGCTCATTACCTTGAATTCTGTAGGCTGCTAGATGAAAGTTGAACTGGCGAGACCACTCGTGCCAGGTCTCATCGGCTGCCACGTATGGTCGAAAGGGAGGTGCAACAGCGTGTAGTGGCAGCGGTAGCGAAGAAGCGGCTGCGGCCGCATCGGTTTGCAGCGCACGTTGACCCTGGACGAGCTGTCCAAGGGCATCCAATAACGCCTGCGTCTGCTGATTCTGCAAGCGATAAAATTCGGACAGTACATCTGGAGAATGTGGCGAAGCCATGACACAATTAAATGTAAGCAATCAGAAAGAACTCTTTTATCCCATCCTTGTCGCCAATGTTGTGTCGGTAGCTGGGCCGACACCGTGAAGTTGAGATGGCTGAAAATGCAAGCTAGACTAACGCAGACGGGCGTGATGTACTGGAACAGGATACGTAATTAATGTTAGGAAGAAAAGTACGGAGCAGGATTAATACTTATCTTTAATATCATTGTGGTACATCGATCTTGACGATACACAGGAGACTTTAAGTACAATCACTGTATGGCTAATGGCGCCTTGCTAGTTCGTAGCCATTAACTTAGCTGATGGCTATTCTGTCTCTCGGCTAATGAGAGAGAAAGGCTTCGTACATCTGGTCGGTAGCTAGGTTCTCGTACAACTGGGGCGAGTGCTCTCTCGTATCACGAGACCTGCCTTGGTGGTGGCGCTAGGTCTGCGATTACACAGTGGCGACACGCGGGTCCGACATGTACTAAATGGACCGCGGCCGATTTAAGCTACCACCTAGCAAGTGTGGTGTCTGGCGGTGACACCACACTATCAACGGCAAAAGCCTGTCATCAGATAAAATAGCTTTTACTCGCTGAAGTCATCAATAACTAGATGGACATTCGATAAAGAAGAGGTTAGAATACAGAGCAGATTTTCTTAATTTAAGCAAGTAATACACACTGAAGCGCCAAAGAAACTGGTATAGGCTTGCGTACTCAAATACGGAGATATGCAAACAGGCAGAATACGGCGCTGCGGTCGGCAATGCCTGTATTGGACAACAGGTGTCTGGCGCAGTTGTTAGATCGGTCACTGTTGCTACAATGGTAGGTTATCAAGATTTACGTGAGTTTTAACGTGGTGCTACAATCGGCGCACGAGCCATGGGATACAGCGTCTCCGAGGTAGCGATGATGTGTGGATTTTCCCGTACGAACATTTCACGAATGTACCGTGAATTTCAGGACTCCGGTAAAACATCAAATCTGCGACATCACTGCGGCCGGAAAAAGATCCTAAAAGAACGGAACCAACGGCGACTGAAGAGAATCGTTCAGTGTGACAGAAGTGCACCCCTTCCGTAAATTGTTGCAGATTTTAATGCTACACCATCAACAAGTGTTAGGGTGCGAACCATTCAACGAAACATCATCGAAACGGGCGTTCGGAGGTGAAGGTCCATTCGGGTACAGTTGTTGACTGCACGACACAATGCTTTACGCATCGCCTGGGTCCGACAACACCGACACTCAACTGTTGGTGACTGGAAACATGTTGCTTGGTCGGACGAGTCTAGTTTCATATTGTATCGAGCGGATGAACGTGTACAGGTATGGGGGCAACCTCATCTATACATGAAATCTACACGTGAGCAGGGGACTGTTCAAGCTGGTGGAGGCTCTGTTGTGGTGTGGGGCTGTGCAGTTGGAGTGACATGGGACCCCTGATACGTCTAGATATGACTGTGACAGATGACACGTTACTAAGCATCATGTCTGATCACCTGTATCCATTCATGTCCATTGTGCATTCCGACGGACTTGAGCAATCCAGCAGAACAATGCGTCCAGATTTGCTACAGCGTAGCTCCAGGAAGACTTTTAAGGTCTGAACACTTCCGCTGTCCATCAAACTCCCCAGATATGAACAATGTTGAGCATATCTGAGATGCCTTGCAACGTGCTGTTCAGAAGAGATCTCCACTCCCTCGGACTCTTAAGGATTTATGGACAGCCCTGCAGGATTCATGGTGTCAGCACTACTTCAGACATTAGTCGAGTCCATGCCACGTTGTGTTGCGACACTTCTGCGTGCTCACGGGGGCACTACACGATATTACGCAGGGGTACCAGTTACTTTGGCTCTTTGGTGATGATGTGATTACGAGAGAATCGTAACCGAAAGACTAAGTCAAGAAACTTCCAACCGAGCCTATTCCAGACAATAAGGACAAGGACGCTCCATCTGCTGACGAGAACAGCCACGAATGGGAACTTTGTACTGTAACAAAAAGAATTTCTCAAAAGAAACTAAAAAAACGCAAAGTTGCGCTCATAGATGCTGAGCAGGTGGCATCTTTAACGCGCTAGAAGGCAAAACAAGTCAATACTGATTTAACTTAAAGAACACTGAAAAACTCAGTTCAAAATCCGTATATATTAGGCCAAACAGCAAGTGGCAACATGTTGGCTGTTTCTGTGCCACAAAACCGACATTCGGTTGTGAATATAGCCGGTACAGCAGGCATAACTGATATCTGAAGTGAGGTAGCAAGAGACAGTCCCGACACCGCCGCTGGAAAGACCTGGACTGATGAAATGGACGAAACCACAGTCCTGCCATAACTTTCGATAGGAAGTGGATACGGCTCGAACACTTATTAACTTCTGAAATTTGAATTAAATGAAATAACCTAGAAACTGATTACAATCTTATAGAACAGCGAATCTGTAAACATTAACAGTATTGGTAGTTCTTTGGAGTTACGTAGTTTGAAATACTTTTTATATGCTCCAAACATTGAAATTTTTTTTGACTGGAAGTGGCGAATATTAAATTAGGTGACACCTGTTGATATAAGGCTACTGGAAGAGATTTGGGGACTGCAATACTGATTAAGGAGAGGATTAGTGTCAAGCAAGTGGACACACTTTGTAAACCGCGAGGCTATTGCTGTCACAATCCGCAACAACAGGGTTATCAATATTTACGCACCATCAGGAAGCAGTAAAAGACGCAACAATGTCGAGCTTTTTTCAAAACAAGATCGTTCCTCCATTTGGAATTCACGAAGAAAATTAAATTGTAGCCTGAGATTTTAGCAAACCAACTTGAATACGTCACCGAAATTATCCTGCTGGATCAAGGGAACGAGTTTAACTGACACATGGGAGAATACGAACTGAAACGTGCCCAGTTTTACATTTATCACAATCACTTCCACAAGTCGACTAGATAGAATTTACGTCTGTAATAATTTAAAGAACGTAGCATTACAAAGTGAAGTGTAGCTTACCGGTTTCACGGATTATGCAGCATATTTGTGTACATTACACATGGAAGACTAAGTAACCCATCGAGCAAGAGAAATGTGAAAACTGAATGTCATATACTTACAAGATGACAACACTGAGAACGATGCAACAAGAAATGCGAAAAAAAGTCAACGAAAATTGGTGTCCTATGATTCTCTAAGAAACTGATGGCTCAAATGCGCCAAACCCAAAATACGACGCACAGTATCGAATTAATCACGAGAAAATATTGCTGGTAAAAGAAAACTAGTGAATTTTTTTACCAGTCTATTCGAAATCTTATAGGCTAGACACCTCAGGTATTGAAAACTGAGTGAATATGCAAAAAGTAACACTAAAACTAATGGCTGTAAAGCGGAAACATTTACATTTATACAAAGTCTAGATGACGACGCATTATAGCCCTACCGTTACCTAAATAACAGAAACCCTGTCTCTATGTTGGCACGTATAACCCTCTTACTAAATTTAGTTTAGTTTCCAAGTAAAATACACTATGGAAGAGTAGTCCTGTTAATAGGAAAAGATAATCAATAGAGTTACCCTTTCTACAAGATTTGACCGTGTGTTGTGTCTAATGAATAAGTAAATCAGACTATTCAGTCCTTTTCCTAAGATCTTTCCCAGCGGTTAGAAAGAAACGCAATATGAATAGTATTACATTGAAGCCAGCACAATCAGTTCCAAGTTCATTTAGTGGTTCATTTAGTAGTTCGTACGGGAAAATCCACACATCATCGCTACCTCGGAGACGCTGTATCCCATGGCTCGTGCGCCATGATATTCAGGCAATGAAACAGCGAGGTATTGGAAAAGCAGAAGAATGAATTTTGCTCACTTTCTTGCTACTGTTTCAGTTGCTTCGTAAATATTACTCCACGTGGACCGTGTCGGTGCAGAAACTGGAATGACTACTACACCCTTATACATTACGTTTGTAAAAGAGAAAAATCCCAGTAGATAACTTCGAGGAAGCTAAAAAAATTTGGCCAGGGGGGACCTTTAGAAAAGCATTTTCTATAATCAACATACTTAAATATAAAATACTTCGATACTAAAGCACGCACTTTTTAAGCTGAACATTTTACTTCAAGAAAATCCATTTTTACTGGAATTTACTTTCAAAACCTATTACTCTTTGAACTAACTCTGTTTAGTCAATTGGCAGATTCTAATAACTTTGCTTCACTCCGACTGAATTTCACGTAAGCAGACTTTTACTGTAACACTTTGCAATAGTTAAGAAAACTTTTAAAACAAGAATGGTTTGACTTTATTTCTCTGTAATGTACTAAAGCATGGACGTGTTATTACTTTAACTAAAATTTTCATTACGCCTTTCAGTGAAACAACTAACACAACTTTTCTTTTTAACTGTTGCCTAAGATGACAATACTTATGAACTCTTTAACTTTATGATGCCAAATGACATTTAAATTCACTCTGTTCAAGTCACACCCTTCCACTACCGAGACGTAATTTCATTACTACAGTATTTATTCCCTGGCACATATATCTCATTTTTTACGCAAACTAACTTGGCACTTCATAAGTCTGTATAACAGGATACTTGTACTAATAAAACACCACGAAGGAACCCTACATAGGTGTATGATTATGATGAAATAAAAAGGCTGAACCAATCTCTTAAAGTTCAAGAATGATTATTCACTAATAAAACACAGTTTAAATTAATGATTCACACTGTACAAAAGTAAAATACAAAAAAAAATCTTTTCTGCTGGCTGTAGGCTTCAGTGGGCGAACTACTATGGCGGCTACACTACTCACAGTACGGCCGGGAAGTATCTTGCCGTATGTACTCAATTTCTCTTCTTGGCGTCGTTAAATTTTACATACAGTAGCCCAACAACTCGCAGCTATGCCGTAAGCCTTTTGCAATCTTCGTCCGAGGCAGTTTTGTGCAAATTTGCAGGCAGATCTTCTCCTGATCCACAAGGTTGTTTCCCTTAATCATAGCTGTCTACAGACTGTATTACTTATTTCCGCGCGTGCTCTAGTTAGAGTGCCAATTCGCCCTTGCCACCTTTTCCACTCCCCAGGGCCACTTTAGTTTCAAATAAAAACACACTTGCTTTTAGATAACACCTATTTCTTACATTGTTCCTAAGCGTAACCGTTCTTACAATTGTCAAATTTACATCAACATGAACAGTTTATACAGACAAATATTTTTAAATACAAAATGTCATGCAATATAATAAACAATTTACATTGTATTTTACATACATTACTCACATAAAATGCAAAGAACTTCAGCCTCCAGTATAGCACACTTTATTTTACATATACAGAAAATACAGTACCAATATCCGAAAATGTTAAAGCAAGAAATTATGAAAAATTTGGATGATCCATAAACAAATAGTGTTATAGGGTGATAATGTACACCATACGTCAGACGGGAAAGTAAGAGTGTACGAAGGGAAATACTGACAGGAATTAATATACAGCATAAATACAAAGAATTAAATAAAAGAAGGCATCCAAAATCATTTCGATTATTTGATGTCCAGTAGACCGATTGACAGACAGAATCCCTCTGGAAAAATCTTCAAAATAACTGAGATACACTAACTTAGGAAATCTCAGTCCAAGATTGGCGAAGTAGGATTTTAAACGACAGTGGAACACAGTCCTAAAACTAAATCGACGTACCCTAAATGAATACCGCAGATTTTTTTCATATTTTCCAAGAGTAAATTGTTATGTAAAAAAATACAATAGACTAACGAAGCCTTATGCTGGAATTCCGGAGGTCTTTATGGAAGGACTTGGTTGAGTGCTCAAAAACCAACACAATGTAGTCACTGAAAACCTTAGACCCATAACAGTGACTATAAAAGGAAGGCAGATATATCAACTGAAAGGCTCAAGACTGTAATGTGTCCAGTAACCAGTCCTTACAAAATTAGCTTGAGCACTATACAGACTGTGTGTTATTATAGAGGTGTAACAGCGATAGCAGATTTTCTCAAAGTAAAATGCGCTCTAATGTTAGTAGACATTCAAAAAGCCTTTGACAGAGTAAACCATCATTACTTACGTGCGAAACGATGAATGCAATGGGTGTTCCACAATGCTCTACCAATTTAATTCTCAGAATACTTAGCCGAAATTCATCCAGAAACGTAATTAACGATAGGCGAAAAAGGAAAACAGCTTAGCGGACAAAACATAAATGCTCAAAATATTGTATGCAGAGAATGAACCGATGACGTGGGTTCAGGTGGTTACCAATGACAATGATGTAGAGAATGCTCTACGAATCATTGGCCACTACCGACTGGCGTCAGGAAAAAAGCTAGATAAATAGAAATAAAATATCTTGAATATCGTATGCGGGATACCTATGCTAAAGGCAGGGCAGTTCAGTGTGTCCTCCAATATGAAAATATTAGTTACGGTCTACATATCTAAGATAAAGCACATTATCGCTACTAACTGCAAAAAATGCTCGCATGCGTATGAGTAAGTGTACAAGGGCACAGCACGAGGAAAGTCGACGAAGTTCAGAGGGCATCATTGGCTTATATGTATAACATACGATACTGCAGTACCGTGTGTTGCTCAGAGCTACGATACAATGGTCCTTCGGACAAGCTTGCGTGTACGAAAGAACAGTCACGGCGACGACTACAGCCGTTTTGAAATACACGAAATATATGAGGAGTTGCGAATACAGATAAACATCAGTTTTATAACGGACAAACGACAGTGAAAATTTGTGCCGGAGACCGGGACTGAAGAGCGGGTTTCCTGCTTATCCCGAGCGGTTACCTTTTCATCAGGCTATCCGTACACGCTGCATGGCCAGACCCAAAATTACACGTGTCTTGAACCATGTGTCTCCATCTGCAGTCGTACACACATTATATATAATCCAGTAAGCGGGAGACATTTTAATAGAAGGTGTTTGCCCGGTGTCGGCGAATAAACGATACTGCAGTTCATGTGATGTTAAGAATTACGATGCAATGATCCTCCGGCCACGCTTTTTTTTTCTTTCAGTAGCGACATAACGACAAACCACATACAGTACAACTAGTGGCCCCACGATTCCTCATCAGCGTTGATAGAAAACCTATTCTTTGGATGTAATCATTGCATACGACATATGTTTCCTCTGTTGTGAATTTGGTCAAGAAAGGAACGTCCCTCTCCGTGTTTCATTTTGAGAATTCTGGGACCGACGGCGGAGTTCTGCAGTGACAGCTGCGCTCTCTGCGAGGTTAATATAAGGCAAGCCAGCGACAGAATCTCAGGCAGAGCCACGGCACAGTATCTCTCGCACGGTGGATATATGACGCCGCCACTGCCCGGCTTTATCTGAGCGCAGTTGTTGCGGACAACCCGTAGGTCGCTGCTTCGTGGAGCAGACAACCCACCGTGCAACCACACGCTCCACGACATGCGTCCAAATCTCTGAATCACACCCTAGAAATGTCGTAGTAAATTTATTACTCGTATGTAGTCAGAGGTTATACTCAAATTCCTATGGTGCTTCCGTACTGTCAAATACGAACACTATTGACATAGTCTTCATGAAGAACATTCCTTCATTCAAACATGTATCATTTACATTTGACAGATTTATGAGAGCTAGTCGACCACCGTACCTGCTAAAGCGTCTTATACTAAAAGCAATACTGTTTTGTTCGTAGAGGACGCGTGACCTTGCTTGGCCAGCATATGGGTGGAAATATAATTTAAAGACACAATTATGTTTAACCAACTATAACATGATTATTATTCGATTTCAGTAAATGTAATAAAAATAATTCTTAGTATACTTTGTTCCTTTGCTTTTTATAATATGAAAGTAAAACGTATGTGGAGCGGAGGATCATGATACATTAACAAAGCTGAAGATGGGATACCCCGTACATATTGGGAAAGCTGTAGCATTTACCAGCTACAGTAAGTGGAGGCTATAGTTCGGTATCTTTTCAAAAATAAAATCAGAGTCAGCTCATACTACCTCTGATTGTCATACTACTGTAGATTACCATCGTACTAGTTTTATCATCAACGATAATCAGCTAAATGCAGAAACAAACGCTGCAGTTTCAAATTTTTCATTCATCGACCCTTCTATTAAATTTAAATCTTAGTATGACTGTATTATAATAACAATAATAATAAATGGTAACAAACATTGCATTCTTAAATTTCGGTTCCTCGACTCTTGTATTAAATTTAATTCTTAGTATGCCTGTATAACAATAATAACAGTGTAATAATTTATTACTTCACTATCGCCTCGATACATAAAAAATGTTCACGTTATCACTTTAAAGAAGTTTTGCCAGTTTTAGATCTCTTAAATAAAGTTTCGTACAGATATAGAGACAAATATAGTTGGGTACTTTGAATATTATGAATTCATTTAGCATTTCAGTGTATGTACCGAGTGATCAAAAAGTGAGTATAAATTTGAAAATTGAATAAATCACGGAATAATGTAGATAGAGAGGTACAAATTGACACACATGCTTGGAATGGCATGGTGTTTTATTATAACGGAAAAAATTAAAAAGTTCAAAAAATGTGCGACAGATGGCGCTTCATCTGATTAGAATAGCAATAATTAGCATAACAGAGTAAGACAAAGCAAAGATGATGTTCTTTACAGGAAATGCTCAATATGTCCACCATCGTTCCTCAACAACAGCTGTAGTCGAGGAATAATGTTGTGAACAGCACTGTAAAGCATGTCCGGAGTTACGGTGAGGCATTGGCGTCTGATGTCGTCTTTCAGCATCCCTAGAGATGTCGGTGGCTCACGATACACTTGCGACTTCAGGTAACCCCAAAGTCAATAATCGCACGGACTGAGGTCTGGGGACCTGGGAGGCCAAGCATGACGAAAGTGGTGGCTGAGCACACGATCATCACCAAACGACGCGCGCAAGAGATCTTTCACGCGCCATATGTCTGACATTTTGTGAACTTTATTTTCATTTGGTTCTAATAAAACCCCATGTCATTCCAAGCATGTGTGTCAATTTTTACCTCTCTATCTACATTATTCCGTGGTTCATTAAGTTTTCAAATTTATACTGACTTTTTGATCACACTAGACTAAATATCAGTACATATGTAAATAACAAGAAGAACACCTTCATAGCCCTACTGTGTTAATTGTCGAATTGTACCGACTGCTTACGTAGAGCCAACGAGTTTAGCAAAGTGGAATTGATGATGGGATGATTCAATTACAGAAACTCTCCACGCTGCCCAGCTTCATGGCAACACCAGTGGCGTGGATTAAAACCGGCGACGGATTACCGCACTTTCGTTAATGCAGTAATCGATGTCCCGGCGACACGCCAATTAGCTGGCAAAAAGTCGGCTGGCACGCTGCCATCTGGCAACCTGTGATGGCGCACTGTGGGTGGGGATAGGGGTGGAGGAGGGAGGGGATTTATAGCGGAACCGGTGATTGGGGAGAGGAAATGGAACTAACAAGTAAGTTATGGCGCTGGTTTGGCACGCGCGACGATGCATGAATATTGACGTTCACCAGTGCCCCGTACCGGCAATGTACGGAAAATTATTACCAGGGTCTATCCCATATCACATTTCTCACCTCCCCGTCCCTTTCCTAAAACTTAAAATATATGCTCCAGTTTTTGAAACCAATTAATCTCTATCACTGTACAGAACAGAATAATACATGTGACATCCAAATAGGCGCAAGGAATATTGTACTTTAAATAAACTAACTGTACAACCAGGACTCACATAGTTGAAGGGAACATTGCTCTCGAAGGTGCTTCTTCAAGACTATGTTCGGATACATTAGTTTCTTACCGTTCGAGTTTAGATAATACATTTAGGTCGACATGGTCGAAAGCAAATAGGATACATGGGATGGTCAGTAGTTGCAATTCGTACTATTCCCTTTTCTGTCATAATGAATCGATAGCAATAACAACTGAGATTAATTTTTTATTTTCCTGATAGTATCGGGACCGTTGTATCCCGATGAAGTCACCATTTCATAAAATGGACTGATGTCGGTACAACTATTTCACGCATATTCCAACTTTTCAGTTGTTAAAAGAGAAATTGTCAGTCAACGACAATATGCTGGTTTCTTTATTCGGAAGATGAACTCCTATCCTGTTACCATATGATACCATTGTTTATAGTTACGTCATATGTGTTTAAAATGGAGGGAATGGGATCAGAGACATAATGTGTTTCCTGTAAGTCTTGTAACTCATCCTATAATAAGAGACATGGAAAATCTAAAATGTTTTTAAATTTATTTGAAGAATTAAGAAAACTGCTGACGTAGCCTGCCTCTGAATCTTAACAGTTCAGAAACAGGACGAGTCGCAGTGACCATAATAGGAATTGAATATTTCAATCATAATCGAACCGAGTAATAATGATGTATTACTATTTCAACTGTGGATGGTCATTTATAATTAATTTGGTTACGTGCATACTGGTTTTCAGGTTCCGAATCGTTGATGTCTAGCACATAAGTTTATATTAAATACAACGTAACAAAAGATTTTGCATAATAATTTTAGATTGTAGAGGTTCAACTTTTCTATAGTGTGTAAATCGGCACATAATGCCGCGTGGCTGGTGCCCAGATCAACACGTTACCGAACTGGTCTTCTTCCACCTTCAGTTACACTGAAATAGACAAACTTTTACAAATCCCTAGTGACAGAGGGAAACAACAGTGATTTACAAATAAAACCTGGATAAAAGAGGCTATTACCATTATTGTTACCAAACTTTGGAGGCGCAATTACAAGGATGCTTACATGCTAAACATCTGCAAGAGAGAGAACCAGAAAAGAAGTGGCAAAAGATACATGGCTAATAGTGCCTCTCGTATTATTAATAGAATGTAATTCACGTCAATGATTATTGTAGAATGTAATACCAACCTCTTGGGTTAACTTTGATATCGAAAAATTTACTTAGAGTCCGCTAATCAGGAAGACCGAAACACGAGTTCAGGAGATTAATAGCATAACTGAAGACGGGGTAATTTTTTACGTGTTGCAGCGTGGAATGCCGGTAATCTGGCCATAGTAGGAAAGATAGCAAAACTGTAAAAGGAGATTCAGTGGTTCAATATAGATGTGGCTCCGCAAGAATCTTTGACTAATAATTTGCGCGTAGCGAGCGAGAGAACCCGTAAATCGCGTGTGTGGTATATGAAGACCAGATTTAACACTGTGGGTTGCATAAAACGACATCAGTAGGGGCAGCTAAATCATGCCACACAGAATTCAGCTTTCAAAATGAAAGACGTTACGTACGAGGGACGCCCAGCAGGTAAGTTTCCCTACTGTATAAAACAAAAAACAGAAATATACACACTTAATCATAATGAAATAATTTTACTAATATCTAACAATGCTTCTGTTATTTTTCTACTTAATCACCATATTTTTACAAGCACTTTCGTAACGAGTCACAATTTTTCCAAACCGGTGTTGTACCACCTTGGGTCCTGTGCTCGAGGAATCGCGAGGAAACGTCCTGAACTGTCGTCGTGCAAAGTTATTCTCCTTCAGGGCAATGACCGGCCTCATACAGCTCGAATGACGCAGCCGGAGCTGGCAAAAGTCAACTGATGTTTTCCTATATCCTACATATTCACCAAATACTGCTCCAAGTGACTTTTACATGTTCCCCAAGCTAAAAGGTCATCTGCGAGGTAGCACACCGATGATGAAGTCACATCAACATTGAACAGCTGGCGCTACACTGGCTTGGAAAATCTTATATCACCTCAACAAAAATGTTTCGAAAAACATGAAGACTGTGTAGAAAAGTAACAGAGCTATTGAACTTAGTCTGTAAAATTATTTCAACGTGCTAAATTGTAAGTAATGTCTTTTTTAATAAGATAAGGAAAATTACTTATTCTGCATCCCTTGAACTTTCAAGAATCTCTCTAAAAAGTCTTTTTTACAGTCTTTTAGCTGGACACAAATCTTGGTTCGGGCACGCTCTTCGGAATCAAGTGTGACCTGTCGTCGTTAGCTCTAAAGTAGCGCTATCATAAGTGGCTAAATCCATACCAGTATAGCTAATCTGATGGCTGCCAACCAGGTATGATGCGTAGGGTTGCATTCAGTATCCATACTTTGTCCTCTGACATGGTCAACCGTTGAGTAGCCCTTCAGTGCGCTACTAAAGTTAATATGTAAATACTGGCTTTTCAGAGTTCGTTTTTACTATTAGATAGAGTGAGCCCGTACGACTAATGTTCACCAAGTATCCATGCAACGCCTAAGTGCTAACGTTACAGGTATGTGCACGTTCAATAGAGTGAACGTAAAAGTACCGTGGTGTGGTACTCGGTTTACTGGTATGAGTTAAAAAGGAATGCGTAACTCATAAATTAATATTTCTTTTTTCATGAGCAACTGAACACCATACAACTTGCTCCGTCTCTTGCAGAATCGGCGAGAGGATATCCCTGAGAGGTGACAGCGCCATCTTTGAAATGAACCGTAAACGGCTGACAGCGAAAACTACAGTCATCTGTAGAGGTTTCATAATATCCAGGCGTTGCAATAGAGACAGAAACAAAATTGCGTTATGTGGTTGGTTCATACAGAAGTGCAAACCCGCTACATCAACCCCATTGCAACTGTCAGAGATGTTCTTTCTTCGATTCTTCTATAGTTTGTTGCCCCATGCAACAGTATCTGTTTGTTGTGTCACGTATCTCTGCTATGCAGATGCATATGGAGTTAAGTTTTTTCATAACATTTGGTTGTTCTTGTTAATACATATCGTAAAGCCCAATAAGGCACTACATATTCTCTTCTAAGAACACTATTCATACCTGAAGAAGGACTGCAAGAATATGGGATGTAAACTAACGCAGAGAAACCTAATTAATAAGAGTACGTGGCAAAGAGTATATGAAACTGAAAACAAACAAAAGATTATATAGAAAAAGTTTCGAAATAAAGATATTTGGGAAGCATTCCAGCTAATAACTCAACGCACGAAAATGAGAACAAAAAAATAAGATCAAGGATTTCAATGGCTACATAGCGTTTCCACAAAAACAGAAACGCTTACAACATAACGGGCCTACAGTTAAGGAAAAGATTGAGGAAGTCATTACTATGGAATGTTCTCTGTACGGTTGGAAAAGCTGGAAACTGAAAAACCAAGAGACCGAACTAAAGCAATGGAGGTACTTGTTTGGAGAAAGGAAAGGGCAAAGCACCAGATAAAAGTTCTATATCTGGTTATGAAAAGTAAAGTAAACTGGGCGTGATATACACTGAGAATTCCAGCAATAGCTGATGAAGGTGGACTTCTGTGGAATGACGAAGGAAATAAGAGAGCGAAGAATAAATTAATTAGATGAAGTAAATAGAGGAAGTCATAAGATTAGAAACCATCAACTATGGATCAGCGTTAGTCATGTCAAGAACTTGCTAGTAACTAGAGCGCCTTATGCCTGGCGCATATACAGGGTGTTACAAAAAGGTACGGCCAAACTTTCAGGAAACATTCCTCACACACAAAGAATGAAAATATGTTATGTGGACATGTGTCCGGAAACGCTTACTTTGCAGTTAGAGCTCATTTTATCACTTCTCTTCAAATCACATTAATCATGGAATCGAAACACACAGCAACAGAACGTACCAGCGAGACTTCAAACACTTTGTTACAGGAAATGTTCAAAAATGTCCTCCGTTAGCGAGGATACATGCAACCACCTTCCGTCGCATGGAATCCCTAATGCGCTGATGCAGCCCTGGAGAATGGCGTATTGTATCACAGCCGTCCACAATACGAGCACGAAGAGTCTCTACATTTGGTACCGGGGTTGCGTAGACAAGAGATTTCAAATGCCCCCATAAATGAAAGTCAAGAGGGTTGAGGTCAGGAGAGCGTGGAGGCCATGGAATTGGTCCGCCTCTACCAATCCATCGGTCACCGAATCTGTTGTTGAGAAGCGTACGAACACTTCGACTGAAATGTGCAGGAGCTCCATCGTGCAAGAACCACATGTCGTGTCGTACTTGTAAAGGCACATGTTCTAGCAGCACAGGTAGAGTATCCCGTATGAAACCATGATAACGTGCTCCATTGAGCGTAGGTGGAACATGGGGCCCAATCAAGACATCACCATCAATGCCTGCCCAAACGTTCACAGAAAATCTGTGTTGTTGACGTGATTGCACAATATGGTGCGGATTCTCGTCAGCCCACACATGTTGATTGTGAAAATTTACAATTTCATCACGTTGGAATGAAACTAAAATGAGCTGTAACATGGAAATCAAGCGTTTCCGGACACAGGTGCACATAACATCTTTTCTTTATTTGTGTTTGAGGAATGTTTCCTGAGAGTTTGGCCGTACCTTTTTGTAACACCCTGTATATCAGCTATCGAATAGACACATAAAATTCCTCTTTAAAACACTCTTTCCGTAATTAGAAGTAAAGTGGCGTTTCCTGTAAACGCTGGGCGTCGCATGAAACTCACAGTGACCAGTATTTTTTTAGACTGACTTTATCTACACACTGCCTAAATGAAATCACAGATATCTGCTGTAACACCGCCTTTGGTGGCCAACCTTTTTATGGAGGATTTTGTAGGGAGAGTTTTTCAATCAGCTGCCCTGAAACCAACATGTTTTCGACGGTATGTGGATGGCACTTTCATAGTGTGGCCTCATGGAGAAGATAAGTTAATGGAGTTTCTACATCACCTCAACTCCATTCATAACAACATCCGGTTCACCATGGAAATAGAGAAAGATGGTTGTTTGCCTTTCTTGGATGTCCTGGTTGGAAGGAAGAATGATGGTTCTCTAGGGCATTCAGTTTAGCGGAAACCCACTCATACTGATTTGTACCTGCAAGCATCGAGTTGCCATCACCCATCGCAAACCATGAGTTTGCTTAAAACACTTGTTCATAGAGCTCATACTGTCTCAGATCTAGATGGCTTACGTCAAGAACTCACCCATGTAAAGACAGTATTCAGCGAAAATGGGTATTCCATCTGGCAGATAACAGGGCACTAACAGTTAAAACTAAGAAGCTGGAAGTGAATAAAGAGGAGAGCATGCCGGAACAATCTTTAGCTTTTATTTCTTTCGTTGGCCACACTTCCTTTAAAATAGCAAGAATCCTCCGAAAATTTCAGGTAAAAGTGGTTTTCCGCCCACCAGCGAAGCTTGCGGACCTTGTGGGATCAGTTAAGGACAATCAGTTACTACGAAAGGCCGGAATTTGCCGTGCCAATGTGGTATGACTTACATAGGTCAAACCACACGCACCGTGAAACAATGCTACACTGAACATCCACGTTACACCCGCCTTTTGCAGCCAAGCAAGTTCGCTATTGCTGAACATTGTATTTCTACTGGCCAGTCAATGGAGTATGAGAAAACAATGATTTTGTCCACAGCTACGTCTTTCTGGGACTCCATTATTAAAGAATCCGCAGAAATACGACTGGCGGAAACTCTGTTAAACCGTGACAGCGGCTACCAGCTGGACAGTGCATGGAATTCCATCATCTCCACGATTTGCTCAAATCGAAGACGACAGAGTGCGTCGACGGCCGTGGCAAACAGCAACGCAGAGGGCGACTGAGTTCCGCTATTCCACCAGCTAGGTCGCTGCCGGCGGGCAGTGTGTTTCATTTAACAAATTTTCGACGCATGCGCAGAATAGTTACAGTACTCTATATATTGCGGAACGGAGGACGATTTCGCCAGTCTGAGACGGCTCACCTGGAGATGACTGGCAGGTGCCCAGTGGAAATATCGTGCGAAGTATTGAACGACGACCGGCTGCAAGCCCGAAATTTGTTTGAACAGTCAATTCGCCGGGAAAAATTTTAAAATTCGCATAAGATGAGGACAATTTACAAGAACCTAAGTTGTGTATTACAGCCATACGTATTCTGCGCGAACATAAAAAACAGACAAATTTCAAGGACGTATTCTTGTCTGGAAATGGATGAGAAAAGATCCTACGAACTGAAATAGGCGGCGTGTTTGCAACGACAACAAATCGTCCAGGAACACAATACAGAACTGCATCGTATTCACCTCACAACTGCTGTTCAAAGTGGTCTCCGTCGGATACAATGCACGCGGTCACATGGCACATCATGGACTGGAGCACTATTTCGCACGTACCGAGCTCTCTCCGAATAGCGTCACAGGATTCGTGAGCAACCAGTCGGAGGGTCTGCACATTAGTAAACGTTTCTCCAAACACATTGCTTTTCATACGCCCCCAGAGGTAAAAACCCCAGGGATTTAAGGCCGGTGATCTAGCGACTCCGCGTCGTATCCAAGACGTTTTTGGGCTTTATGAGAACTGTAATGCGGAACTGTAATGTGGAAGCGCTCCGTCATGCAGGCCACATAACCTGTCGCATTGCGAAAGGTATATTCTCAAGCACCCGAAGCAGAGCATTCCGCAGGAAGTCCAGGTATGTTCCTCCGTCAGGACGTTGTGGAGTAATAACTAGTCCACGTATGTGGTCGGCAAGACGCTGCCCACAGACTGATGCTGAATCCATGATGATGAGACGCCTCAGCCTTTCCTCGAGAATTGTCCGTAGCCCACAGCTGACGATTATGCAGATTGATGATGACAGTCTCGGTAAAGGTTACTTCGTCGGTGAAGTGACTCATGACAGAAATCCCGTAACTGCGATGGTATGATGCAAAAATCATTCGTAAAATTCTTTGCGTAGAGGGAAATCTGCTACTGACAATCCTTGCACTCGTTGCAAGCGGTAAGGATAGTAACGATTGTCATGCAGGATACACATAATCGTACTTAGTCTTATACCATGTCGACTAGCCACTTGCCTGGAACTTGTACTAGGTTCCTTTCAAACCTGGTGTACGCACAGTCCGCCGCCTCCTCACCCGTTCGTTTCTCTCAAAGGATCCATGATCACACAAACGTCAAAAAACGAGTTGAAATGATGTGTGATGTGGTTCGTGTCTGTGAGGGTATTTGGTTTGGCACAGCCATGCTGTCTCTCAACCGTTTCCGTTGGTTGGTCGTACACAAACGCCATCTCGGCTTGTTCCCGATATGAATACTGGACCATTCTGCTACTTACAGCACGCTGCGTCGATCACCCGGCGTACAACACCTGGGACTCCGCGGCCCCTCCCCTGTTGATGCCATCATACAGTATTTTGTACGTTGCTATATCTTTGGATGCTGCCTGGGAGCTGCTGACCGAGACCCCAAACATTACTTGCAATACAGTTATGTGATACGTGTCCCAAGGATATTGTAAGAATACATATATTTGATCTTCCTCCTATCCGCAAACACAAAGCCGATACAGGTGTTTGTAGAAATTTCAGTGATTAAATTTTAGCCGCACTATCACTGTCGTTAAGTTCTTCGATATGTGCGTCTTATTATACCACGGTACTCTTGGAATCGTGGGATTAATTAATCTGTAGTGACAAACTTTCATTTTAGATGTTCTCCACCATTCTTCTTACCAGTCCGATAGAAACAGGTTTGTGAGCATGAGTATCATATCTGCGAGTGGGAGTTTATCATATTTAGTACACACAATAGAAAAGGTTTGCAGCACCCCTGTTCCCAGAACTCTTGAAGATCGACGCTGACTTTGGATATTGTACCACAGACTCAGTTCCTTTGAGTGATCAGAGATGTCACTAAGCCCGCCCAAAGAGGCAAACAACCTTCCATGAGCAGCGCCTACTTGACAGAAGGGTTCAGGCAGCCGATCTGTTCCAGTCATTACACCAGGAAGGAGGTACACAGCTCGTGTCGTCTGTAATTCAACCGAGCCTTGATGGGCAATAAGGCGGTTAGATCGCGTTCGCATTGTTACTTTGTGCCAGGAAGGGCTCTCAACAAGGGAAGTGTCCAGGCGTCTCGGAGTGAACCAAAGCGATGTTGTTCGGGCATGGAGAAGATACAGGGGTACAGGACATGCCTCGCTCAGGCCGCCCAAGGGCTACTACTGCAGTGGATGACCGCTGCCTGCGGATTACGGCTCGGAGGAACACTCACAGCAACGCCAAAATTTTAAATAATGCTTTTCGTGCAGCCACAGGACGTCGTGTTGCCACAGGACGTCGTGTTACGACTCAAACTGTGCGCAGTACGCTGCGTGGTGGGCAACTTCACCCCCGACGTCCATGGCGAGGTCCATCTTTGCCACCACGACACCATGCATCGCGGTACAATTGGGCCCAACAACATGCCGATGGACCTCTCGGGATTAGCATCTCGTTCTCTTCACCGATGAGTGTCACATATGGCATCAACCAGACAATCGTCGGAGACGTGTTTGGAGGCAACCCGGTCAGGCTGAACGCGTCAGACTCACTGTCCAGCGAGTCCAGCAAGATGGAGGTAGCCTACCGTTTTGGGGTGGCATTATGTGGGGCCGACGTACGCTGCTGGTTTTCATGGAAGCGTTGTATCGGCTGTACGATACGTGAATGCCATCCTCCGACCAATAGTTCAACCATATCGGCACCATATTGGCGAGGCATTGGTCTTCATGGACGACATGAACCCTATCGAATATGCCTGAGATAGATTGATAAGGGCTGTTTATGGACGACGCGACCCCCAAACCACTCTCAGGGATCTACGCCGAATCGCCAATAAGGGCAATCTGGACCAACAGTGCCTTGATAAACTTACGGATAATACGCCACGAAGAGTAAAGGCATGCATCAGTTCAAGAGGACGTGCTACTGGGTATTATGGGTACGGGTGTATACAGCAGTCTGGACCACCACCTCTAAAGGTCTTGCTGTATGGTGGTACAAAATGCCATGTGTGGTTTTCATGAGCAATAAAACGGGCTGAAATGATTTTTATATTCATCTCTATTCCAATTTTATGGACAGGTGACGGAACTCTCTGAGCCGAGGTGATGCAAAACTTTTTTGATGAGTGTAGCTCCAGGTGGAGATGCTTCCTTTGCTAGGACATCTACTTGTTCATTTGCAGCTATCCAAGAGTGCCCTTCCATCCATATCATCACGATATCACGATAGTTCCTCTGCATCAGAAACACAACGTCGATAATTGCAGCAACATGGCGTTTGTTCATCTATTGTGAAGGTTTCACGTCAGTTGTAGGGCTGATGTATTATAAGATATTGTGACTATTGTTTCCGCCGCGTTTGTATGGGCGAATATCTGGGCTTCCAAACTGGGAATTAGCTCGACTGTCATAATAGTGCATGTATAGTCTTATAACTTGCTTTGGTGTATCCAATGAGCACTGAGTCGTGAACGTCTCGTGTTTTTTCCATTTATTTTTTGTCCTCTTCTATTACTGTACTGCCGCCTCGTTTCCTTATTCCATTTACTGGCATCCCTAACTTCCTGTCTTACTTGCCCTTGAGTGGCAGCAGCAGCGCTTATCGATAAGTGCACGATCGTATCACCTCTCGAGCGACCGCAGTATTTCCGGGTCGTCGTGTATCTGGCAGTCAGTTCGGGAAAGACCAGCAGTGCAGTCGGAACGCAGCAACAGTGAAGGCGGGGTCGGAGCGCCGGTGAGGCGCCGACAGCCAGTGCTCGCCGACCATTGGCGACACACATGAGCTTTCCGACAGAAGCAGATTGGAGCGGGACGACCGTTGGTTGGTCGTTCGGTTGGTCGTCTCATCAGCCGACGTATATTTGGTCCTTTCACCGATTCTGTGCCTGGGCAGTTGGTCGGTTGGCGTGGAGCAGCGAGGAAATCTGCGTGGCGACTGTCTGGCAGGCGCCGCTGGCGGGGTCCACGCGCGGTCGGAGTGTGAGTAGCTGTTACTATTGCGACGAGGTCCGTATCTCAACGATCTCGGACACGAAAGTCGAGTGTTTACTTGACCGGCCAGCAAGCCCCAACTCTTCACACTGTGTCGTTTGAAGTACTTTGTAAGCTGGCGAAATTCTAGTGCCCTCCTGTAGAATTTAACTTTACTTGATTACTTTGGAATTGAAGTGTACCAGCTGAATCTTCTGCCTTGTGGCCGTTAACGTTCCGGTTACCTGCCCTGGCCGTTGACGTAAAAATTAGGCAGCCTCGTCGTGTTGTGGCTGTCCAGCACGGCGCGTAGTTTGACAGCCGAATGCGTAATTCGTTGTTGCCGGCGATACCTTCTCGGTTGTTCCATTGAACTCCCTGTTGCGTGCTGGTCGGGTGGAGTGGAAGTTATCCTGCCGCTTGGTCCGTTTATTGTCTGTCGGTTGTGTTGCCGTCGGACTGAGAATTGTTGGGCCTACTGTCTGTCTCACCTAAGCGAGCGTTAGTGTTTGAATTCCAGGTTGACCCTTGGAAACGTTTGATGTTTGACTTTTCTTATTTGTCCTTGTCGTTTGTTTATGTATGGCTTCTAGCCGATTTTAAATTAAAGTTGTTTTGCCCTTGAGGCGCGAAATTGAATGGCGCATTTATCCGGGAATTAAGTTCTAAAATTAATGTTTGGCTTGCTCCGTTTTTAATGTTTTCTTTACTCTTGTGATGTTTGTCATATGAATAAAGTAGTATGTTCGAGTTCAACTGACAGTCACTCATTTTGGGCCCTTTCCACAAATTAAAGTATCCGTCGTGACCTGCGGGTGTAGCAGGGGATCTCAGGCACTACCAGCTCCTTCACTAGACTTGGACCCATCTGTAAAAACCACACATGCATTGTAATAGTGAGGTCGGAATTCCGTTCAAAAATGGCTCTAAGCACTATGGGACTTAACATGTGAGGTCATCAGTCCCCTAGACTTAGAACTACTTAAACCTAACTAACCTAAGGACATCACACACATCCATGCCCGAGGCAAGATTCGATTCTGCGACTGCAGCAGCCGCGTGGTTCCAGACTGAAACGCCTAGAACCGCTCGACCAACGCTGCCTGCTGAGTTCCGTTCACGTTTCGTTAGTTGGGTCCTGGTTTTGAAACTGGTTTTAGCATTAGTTTGCAAATGGGATATTTCGTACGGTCCGTTGTAGTGTGGCAGAAGAAGACTTTTTCATTCTTTGTGGCTTAATGCCTGCATCCCCGTATGTCTAGACACGACAGGTGGAAGTTGCTTGTTTAGCCGATATCTTCTGCACACACTGTAGAATGTAAATTCCTGGAATTTTCCATTCAAGGGGATCATATTCGTCGAAATACAGACGCAGCAGCATTCCTTCCGGCCAGAGTGGCCGAGCGGTTTTAGGCGCTACAGTCTGGAACCGCGCGACCGCCTCGGGCATGGATGTGTGTGATGTCCTTAGGTTAGTTAGGTTTAAGTAGTTCTAATTTCTAGCTGACCGATGACCGAAGTTAAGTCCCATTGTACTCAGAGCCATTTAAGCCATTTGAGAATTCCTTACGGAGGAATATTCATCGCAGCTTTAACGGTGGTTCATTCGCTTCAACCAGCAACGCATAGGTTGGGGTTGTCATGAACGCTTCAGTAACTGTTAAGTTTTGGTACTGCATAGTGTCGAGTCTTTGAAGTGAGCTGTCTGACGCTAATCCGTAACACATGTGTCCATGATCAAAGTCTGTCCTTAGTGGGGACCATACAAAGTCATCCCTTTCCGCCGATTTGAAGCACACCTCACTTCAGTACTTTTTCACATCTAGTCGTGGTCTGTCGGATGTGATGAGTCCGTCTGAGTTTATCATCGATAACTATTCCAATATTGTGTTGTTTCCGATATTGGAAAATTCTGTTGTTCCAATTGGATTGTTTGGGAAAATGGAGTCTTGTGGTGAGTGAGATTCATTACAGTAGACTTTTGTCAGGGATTTCTAAGCCACGCTCCATATACTACTTATGCGGGCGTATAGGAGCGGTATGCTGTTCCGATGACAGGACTGAAGAGTACTGTCTTCAGAATACAAGCATACGTCCTCTGCATATTACAATATTTGGATATCATTGGCAAAGACGTCATAAAGTTCTACGGTATAGAGATTGAATAATAAGAGAGACAAGATTGATCCCTGCGGCATTCCTGTGCTGGTTTCCCCTTAGTGCTGCAAAGCGTCTTCCTATTTCTCAGGAAGCCTACAGTGTTATGCCAAGGCGGAGGCTCGCCGTCTGGCCCCGCCGATTCACCCTGTTCATGGACAGGTGGCCGCTCCTGCAGCAAGGTCCGAGCAAAACCACGGGGTGTAGGGGTTTGCTAGTTATCGGGAGCTCCAATGTTAGGTGCGTTATGGAGCCCCTTAGGTATAAAGTGTTTAAGACAGGAAAGAAAGCCAGTGTGCACTCTCTATGTCTGCCGGTGGCCTCATACGAGATGTGGAGAAGGCCTTGCTTGCGGCTATAGAGCGTGCAGAATGTAGTCGTCTTCAAGTTGTGGTTCGCGTCGGTACGAACGACGTTCGTCACTTGGGCTCTGAGGCCAACTTCAGCTCACGCAGACGGTTGGCTGAGGTGGTGACGGCTATCGACCTCGCGTGTGGGGTGCAAGCAGAATTTGAAATTTTCAGCATTGTTTCCGTAGGCGATCGGGGTCCTTTTGTTTGGAGCCGAGTGAAGAGTTTCTAGCAAAGGCTTCGTCGACTCTGTGACGATCTTGGCTGCAGATTTATGTACCTGCGTCGTAGGGTTGACAGTTGTTAGACTTCTTTCGATAGGTTAGGCTTGCACTTCACAAAAGAAGCTGCTACATGGGTAGCAGAGTACTTGTGGAATGCACATGAGGTTTTTTTTTAATCTTAGGCATTGGGTTGAGGCACTCTGATGAACACTCGCCAGACGACTTGGAGGTAGCGAAATCAGATCATAGCAAAAATTGTAGAAGTATTTGTAAGTTTCCGAATTAACTGCCCTCGAGGAAACTTCTCGCTCTCAGATAATTCTTGGGTCCGAGAGGTGGCTGAAACGCGAAGTCGAAAGCTTTGAGATATTCAGCGATTCATGGAGTGCATATCGAAAAGAAATATTAGACGTCGTTAAAGGTGTTCATTGTAGCTGACAAAAATAGTGTGTCAGTAAAATTATCTAGTCTCATAAATCTCTATTGAAATCAAGTTAACTGTTGGATGTTGGTACTGGCCACCAGATTCCGCTCTGACAGTTCTAGAGTCATTTAAAGGAAGTCTACGGTCAGTAGCGCGGAAATACCCAGAGCATGCAATATTAGTAGGAGACAACTCTAACCTACAGATTATAGACTGAGACGTCTACGAGTTCATTGCAGGAAGTTCAGACAGACAATCTTGCGAAGTATTTTCGGACCTGTTTCCCGGAAAGTGTTTTGAGCAGGTACTGCGACAGCCCGCATGCACTGGAAATACCTCAGATCCTGTAGATAGGAATAGGCTTAATCTAATCCACAGCGTCAGTACGAAGATATGAATTAGTGTCCATATCGTCATAGCAACTTCGGTTACCCAAGATAATAAATCAATAAAGAGGCTAGGAGAGTATTTCTGTTAGAAAGAGCCGATTGTTGTTAGCATCCTTTTTAGAGATGCACAGACATCATTACCTCCAGTATGATGGATATAGAGGAACTATGAGCAGAGTTTGTAAGTCATAGTCTCGAGAAGTATTGCTGAGTACGCGGATTGGGAACGGAAAACACACGTCGTGGCTTAACAACGAAATTCGAAAAATGCTGAGGTAGCAAAAGCTCTTGCACTCTCGGTTCAAAAGAGAACACGCAAATGACGACTGGGAAAAGGTAATAGAAATTCGTGCGATTGTAAAAAAGACCGAAGCGTGATGCTTACAACAAGTATCACCGTCATACATTAGCAAAAGATGTGACCGAGAACCTGGTGCTACGTAAATTCTCTAAGTGCGTCCAAGGCTTCTATCCAGTCAGTCTGAGGCGGAACCAGTTACTCGGTCTTATTACCTTATCACGAGGGAATAATAGGTTTTTCGTCTCAGTAACGTAATTACTTATTCTATTTTATGTCTTGTTGTTCTTAGAACCTCTGGTGAAGGACATCATTGTAAATCTTCATTATAAATCACATTATGCGCATCCTATCCTTCTCCCTCTAGGTTGCTATGTTTATGAAATGTTGAGCTGTCAAGTGGGAAAGATCTTCTGCTGGGTGATAAGGTATCAATGATACATTATCTGTTCAGTTTCTGGTGCCAACCTAAACGCTAGTGTGATTTCGGTCGAAGATGCACCTGTTGCCGTCCAGCAGGCTTCAGTGGTTGGTAGCGGTTTCCCCCACCCCCTTCGGTTATTTGTTACCGGAACGGGAGAGGGTCAGCCAGTGATGCTCCCTGCCGTACGAAGTTTCGAAGACAATAGGGATGCTGTATTACAACACTTATGAGTCTAATCTATTCCCTTACAGGCGATTGATATTTAAATTTTCGTTGCGAACACTTTTATGTAGTAGTTTGCGAAATTAAACTCTGCAGCTAGGATTTTCGGTTTCAGGTGCAAGAATGGTGCTGCCTGCCATCCGTTAGAATGAAGTCAACCTTTTATTGCCTTAAGCACAACTGATCTTACCTGAACTCTTAATTCAATTTACTTTCTTACTGCGATTAACGTTTACATTTCATATAAATATATGAGACTTTTATTGGTAAACTAGGCCTCACCCACTGTCCGAAGTAGCTACGTGGTCGTCACTTGAATAACTTAGATGAGTTATTGAAATGTGTGCCACTATTTAGGAAGACCGTGTGACCTAAGTGAAATATTTAAGAAATAGCAGCGTGTGAAATAATTCGCCATTCAGTGGACTTTTATATAGTTGGTCATTGTCTCCTATCTGTCCACATAGGCACCCCAAACGGGAGAACAGACCATCAGCACAAGATTTTAGTAAGCATGTAATTTAGCCCAATAACAGTCATTGAGGGTGAGAAAAGCATGGAACATGAGGATCAGTCTTGAAGAATTTCAGTAGAAATACAGGCGAGTGACGATTTGGAATAGTCCAAGAGCGTGTTATTAAAACGTTGAGTAATGTTGATTAAAATGACTGCCACGTACCAAGCAGGCGATGGCAGCATAACACTGTAAGATGTTCCACGCTCTTGTCGAAATTCAACCGAGGAATTAACATGTGGACATGTGAAGCAGTCAGTAGGATGTATTACTGTATAATATGTCTGTGTTATTGTTGATGTTCATGTTTCCTTGTCCCTATTCCCGTTCAAATTACTTTGTGTTTACACGAGCGGAATTTTGATTCTCCACCAGAGTAAATTTCATTCTCAAAGGCGTGACATGGCCATTGTCGTCAGTTAACGGTGGATGAGATATTCGTGCTTGAATTGCACTTCGAAATCCTGTTCTAACAGAAATTTGATTGTCTCCTAGCAGTTGAAGATAGGAAAACTAAATCCGAAGTTTTAAATTTCACGTTCAAGAAATCGTCCACACGGGAAAATCGTACAAATATACCATCATTTGACCATCGGACAGAATTCCATATTGACAACGTAGTAATAAACTTCCCTGGCGCAGAGAAACAACTGAAAGATTTGAAAACAATTGAATCACCAGATCCGGATGGGATTCCATTTCGGTTTTACAAGGAGTACTCTACGGCACTGTTCCCTTACCTGGCTTGCATTTATCGCGAATCTCTCGCCCAGTGCTAAATCCCAAGCGACTAGATCAAAGCATAGGTGACTCATGTATATAAGAGGCGTAAACGAACGGTTCCGCAAAATTACCGGCCGATATCCGTAACATCGGTTTGCTGCAGAGCCCTTGAACATATTTTTTTAGTTGGAATACAGTAAATTTCCTTGAGAGGGAAAAGGTACTATCAATAAATCGTTACGGTTTTAGAAAGCATCACTCGTGCGAAACTTAGCTTCCCCTTTTCTCACATGATATCCTACAAACTATAGATGAAGCGCAACAGGCAGATTCCATTTTCCTAGATTCCTGCAAAGTATTTGACTCGGTGCCACACTGCCGACTGTTGATGAAGGTACGAACATACGAAACAGGTTCCCAGATGCGTGAGTGGCTAGAAGAATGTCCTCGACGGCGGGCGTTCATCAAAGACGATGGTATCATCAGGATTGCCACAGGGATGCGTGATAGGGCCGTTGTTATTTTCTATAGACGTAAATAATCTGGCCTACAGGGGTGAGCAGCAATCTGCGATTGTTTGCTGATGATGGTGTGATATACGGAAGGGCGTCGGCGTTGAGGACACATGGCGCGTTCGACAAAATTTGTAGTTCGTGTGATGAAAGGCAGCTACCTCTAAATGTACAAAAATGTAATTTATTGCAGATGTGTAGGAGAAACAAACCCGTAATCTTTAAATACTTATAGCATTAGTTGTGTGTTGACTGGCAAAGTCACGTCGATTAAATATCTAGGCGTAACGTTGCAAAGTAAGATGAAAGTGATTGATCTTGTAAGCGTTGCGGTAGGAAAGCGAATGGTCGACTTCGATTTATTGGGAGAAGTGTGGTTCATCTGTAAAGTAGATCACATACAGGACACCAGTGTGACCCATTGTTGAGTACTGTTCCAGATGCGGTTAAAGGGAGGCATCGAAACAGTTCAGAGACGGGCTGCTATACATGCTGCCGGTAGTTTCGAACAAAACTCAAATGTTATCGAGACGCTTCTGGAACTGAAATGGGAATCACTGACGGGGAGGCGACGTTCTTTTACAAGGAGCATTATTGAGAAACTTTAGAGAAACGGCATTTGGGGCTGACTTCAGAACGATTCTACTGCCGCCAACGTACATTCGGCGTAGGGACTTAATGATAAGATTAGAGAGATTCGGGCTCGAACAGAGGCATACAGACAGTTGTTTTTCCCTCTTTCTATTTACGAGAGGAACAGGAAATGGCTGTCAGTGGTACAGGATACTGTCCACCTGGCACCATACGGTGGCATGCGGAGTATGTATGTATGTAGGTGTAGATGCGTGCAGGGATGGTTTTAGAATCCTACGCTTCTCCAACTTTTTCCGAAAGCTGACAAGACGACGTTGTCACTCGCTTTATCTTACTTATTTATTGCTTACTTAGCCTGAACAAGTTAAGACACTAAGGCCTTCTGTTAGATCTTGCCAGGAAAAACACATACAAAAATATTACATAACAATTACATTAATAATAATTTGCATTATTAATAGTAACTATAAATGGCAATAGTAAAAATCTGAACACGAATAACCATGATAAAATACTGGAGGAAGTAAGAATTATATTAATTCGTTGTTTCGTAACAGTATCAATAACAGTACTTTATTAACGAAAAGTTGCAATTTGCAATAATCATAGTAATAACTTTGAAGGAATAGAGAATGATTTTGATTAGTCTGATGATTCTGGAGACTTGTTTGGTATTAGAAAAAATGGAAGGGCTAATGAAACAGTAGAGCACATTGGCTGCTAAGGAACAAGAGAATTTCAGTAGAGATTTCGGTAGACAAGGGGAGGGAAAAGTGGCGGAGGAGGATGAGGATTGTCGAGAGTGAACTGTAGGAAGATATAACTATTCTGATACAGTGGTCATTTAACTGTTTATTTAAGTTTGAAACGGTTTCAAATTTATGTAATGTTTTGATGGAGATTTTTCCAAAATCGGTTTCCTAATACAGAAAATGATTTCGAGAACATGGCAGTGTTCTGTAGAGGTACAAAAAGGATTTTGTTTGTTGTGAACGAGTGTATCTGCTGAGCTGCTGAGATAATAGCGTAAGGGTGAGGAGAAATAGGAAGGAGTGAGATGATTGAGAAAACGATACAGAAAACGCAAGGGACGATAATCTCTGTTTTTATTGACACGTAATTATGGTAATTGTTCATAGGCAAGACTGATATCATCGAAACAGTGTACATCCCAAACGTATTCCACAGAAGCAATTATCGCCAGTTCCAGCCCACATGAGCTCTCATACGAACGTCTTAGACAATAGGACCACCGTAACCGAAGATAGGAGTGTTACTGACTCTACGAGTTTCTTTTTAAGATCGAGTGGAACTACTTTTTTAGTCAAGTCTCTGAAAGCAACTGTCACACAACTGATCAGAAAGAAATTTATCTTTGTGTCTGTAACTAACGGTAGTTGTTGCTTAGTCTTATTCTTATCGTTATTCTTTTCCGAAGACAACTTAGGTTTCGGAAAAGAATAAGGATAAGAATAAGTGACGCTTAATAAGCCAATTTTGGGAAAGCGTGATCTGGCGTTCTTCCAGGGAAGGCGTTGTGTAATTACACTATTGTCTTCTACATATTCCACCTAGTTTCACTTGTCCATGGATTCAGGCGGTATGTGCATGTTCATTCAGAATATCTTAGGGGGAATTTTGCAACGACTTTATTTTTTTTGTACTCGAATATTCTCTCGGCTGTAGCTTGCGTTATATGAAGGACAATAAAGTGTGCATCGTTACAGAGAATTTTTATGTTCTCCATGTCTCCTTTCGTTCCTTGAGGACTGCATCGCTTTCTGAAACTTGAAAGACAACTTGTTTGGACTATTTAATTGATTCAGAATGTTTTTTTTTTCAAACAAAACATAAATTATACTAAAAAAGTAGTAGTTGTATATCCCAAACAATTAACAGGTGATTTATTTGCCCACTGAGTGGATCCTGGTTGGCCAAGACAGTTTAACTAGGTGATCAGTGAGTCAAGTACTGTGACCTTAAAGATGTGGATAACGCAAGCTGAATTGATCTGATGTCGAGCAGACTTATGAAATCTACTGCAGTTTCTCTACATAGGTGCAGCTGAGAGCAAGTGGCGATTGAGATCTGTATGCCGTGACAATGTCGGAGTGGCAGTACGTTCATTACCTTATTTGCTTCGTGCGGCGACGTAACTTGCAGCTGGCGAGATATGTGCGGCAGAGGAGGTGAGACGTGGAGGGAGCACGTGTGAATCGATCGCGGCGACGAAAGAAATGCAAAAATCTCACGGTCTAGCGATCAGGCAAACGGAACGCAATTTACTATCAGAGCCCTGAAATCACCGTAGATTTCACTGTGTGACACACCTACTCGTTGGCCGTACCAACGACCAATTTGGCTCACTTATACAACAGAGTGCACAATGATACCAAATGTCAAGACTGGTAAACCAAAAATGAATAAGTGTGCCCTCGGCAAATGAGTAGTCCGAGACGTTTGAAGTCACACTGTCGGTATACTAAGAAGGTCACCACAGGATCCCCATTCTGAACTACTCGCAAGTGAAGTCTGTCTCAGGACAGGTCAAAAGTACTAACCACACATGCCAGAGCTTCGACTCGAAGTCCATTACCGCACCAAAGTCTTGCACCACAGTACTTCGCACCTCTCCAGAAAAAAATCCGTTTTCATGCAAAATGCACAAACGACACCGCCTCTTTCCCGTCTTGAGCCAATCACAAGGCTATATCTCCCCTCCCATATGACAGCAAAGTTTTCACAGAGGGGGAAGAGATGAATTTTTTCGGTGTCGCTTCCCACGGCAACAGGAAAACAGATACAGTTTCAAAGATCATTATCTAAATCGCCTGTACCTTGGAGCTTATTAGCTGTAGCTACGAGGTGTACTAAAGTTTCTTTCTCTAAATGTTTCTCAGACACCAGAGTTTCCTTATACAACTAAGGCAGCCGAGGGATGTGGTTCACTGACATACTTGCACTAATGGCATACAAGAAATCATGTGAATTTTTACTACACGAGGCTCTGCAGACAATGCCCAGTTTGTGATTGCCCCTGCCCAGGCATCCGCTGGCGACACGGTGGGTATTGCGGCATTGTTCTGCTGGAGACCTGTCTTGATGAGCGGCTGCCCTGTCTGCCCTGTACAGTTGTGGGGCTGTCTGGCAAGATTTACTAACGGATGACTTGTCATCAATTGCTTTCAACTCCCAACAAGCAGTTTCTACGAGCTAAGAATCATAAAAATACCTCATGCCTTTAGTGCCCTACCAGGCTCCATCAACATCTGCTCAGGCCGTTGGATTTCAGGAGTCTCACTCAAGGTGTGTCAGGTTGTAACAAAATCCTTAATGATTTTCCGTTTGTGAAAAATAGGTGAGAGAGTAATTTGTTCATTCTCACTGCCCTCTACTTGCCATTGATTTTTGCGCGGGTAGTGTCTCACTTCAACATTGTTTAGCGTGACACAAACCAGAGCAAATCATTGGAAACAGTAGGTGAATCTCATCCTGCTAAACAATATATATGTGAGAAAGGTATCTTTGCCAGGCAGGATTGCCCATGTCTAAAGCACATTTTAGCTTGACCTCATTCGTTCCAGGGGTCATCCACTCACTTGAAGCTGCAAGCCAACAAGAGTACATTTAAACACTGCTGTGAGTAGTATGAGTTATATTATACACAGGGGTCATTGCTAGATCACAGACTTTCGATAAACATTTCATATGTGGTTAAAAGGCCTTGCAGCAAAGAAATGTACCCATTGACACCAAATCCTGAGATCAGAGACGTCTGATGTCCCTAATCATCTACATTGTCCTGGAGTATGTACTGTTCTCTGGTCATTGATTACCCCTTCTCTATCACTCATTTGGTCTCAATCATCAAACACATACATTGCCCAATTCTCAATGAACAAGGAAATAACGTGTGTAATCTGTTGGTCTTATTATCTAAGTTGTGTTAAGTTGTGTATTCTTTTCTATGACATGAAGAAACTACAGACACAACATAATAAAAGGGCAGAAAGAACATACACCTCACAATCAAAACAGTTCAATTGATTCATACAAAATCACAAAAATATATTACATAATGATATTAGACAACAGTATCCTGTCACTCCCTCCACGAGAATCCCTGGGGAGACAAATTTTACAATTGAAAATGTCGCATGACCTGAAAACATGGCACTTACGCACCCGCACAAACTGTGACTGGTAGGACTGATGAACAGCAATTTGCGCCAGGGTGGAATGGCCTCTCACTCAGCGCATGACGTGGCAGAAGTGGCAGCAGACGTCTCTGGCCTTCCCTCTTATCTCTGTCAGCACCTGGCGTCTTGGCGCCGGCCGTTGTGGCCGATGGGTTCTAGGCGCTTCAGTCTGGAACCGCGCTGCTGCTACAATCGCTGGTTCTAATCCAGCCTCGGGTATGGATGTGTGTGATGTCCTTAGCTTAGTTATGTTTAAGTTGTTCTAAGTATAGGGGACTCATGACCTTAGATGTTAAGTCCCATAGTGCTCAGCCCCACTTTTGGCGTCTTGGCAGCCCCTGGACTGCAGCTGGACCCTTGGCCTCATCCTGGTCAAGTTGCAGCCAGCCATCAGGGACTGGCATGACAGCATTGCATTAGATGTGCAACCCTCCCCTGGCGTAGAAATCCACAGTTTGCAGGACGTTGGACAGTCCCAGTCTTCCCGTTTGCCTATGCACTGGAATGCATGCCTGCCAGTGCGGGACGTCGCTTTAGCTCGCCTTTTGTCGAAGGGACACATCACTCTCGGCACCCCTGTTAGTCATTTAGGCTAAGCGCACCTGTCGACTGTGGTGCCACGCAAGTCGCTTGTCCTTCGATTAGCGGCACTGCGGTTCGTTGCTGCTAGGGGGGTTGTTGCTGGTGCGTGGTGGCGTCCCACTGTCTGCGCTGGCTTGAGACATGCCACCTCCACTGCTAGACGACCGTGTCAGCTAGCAGTGGCTGATTCTGTCGCAGCAGTTGGTCGCCCCCACCTGGACTGCTACAGCTGACTCATTATGGCTGTCCGCTCCCTTCACCCCTCACTGGATGGCATGGGCCATGATGTCCAGTGTACCATGTTGATTCCAGAGTCTGCACAATCCTCAAGTGTGGTCAAGTGCCATATTCTCTCACAAATGTCACAACATCGATATAATCAGTTTACAGAAAGAAAAGAATGGCGAAATTCCCCCGCGAGACTGGCTAAACTGCACGATAGGCGATCGCTCATAGCACAACAAGTCTTAGCGTCGACCCGAGCCCAAACTGTGGACTCCTAACACCATATGAAACACATCCGAAGATCGAGACACACATGCTCTATGGCATGATTTACCATGATGACACCACGAAAATCATAAAGTGACAACGAGGGTAAGTCAATTATCATCCGCAATTTAGTTCTACTCTTGTTTATTTTCGTAGTACTGCTGTTATATGTTGATCACGCATGCTTTGACTATCGGCGTACGACTGACGTGAAGATGTCTCAAATACGCAACTCATTTGACCACGTTCAACTAGTACTCATGCTGAAAACTAATGGAAATGACATACACACAAAATAACACCGAAATAGAACAAACAGGAAACTATGCTAAGCGACACAATATTTACATTAAATTGCGTTAAACAGTTCATCCATGGAGACTATTTAAATTCTGGACCTTCTCTTTCCGTAGCCGTTCTCTTATATCTTCGTACTCTAACAGGTTAATATCGATTGTTCCGATAGTTTATGCGACATTGTTTTGAGCTAAGTCCGCAGCGGCTGTGTATCAATTCCTGTTTGAATTTTCTCTGTGCCATCCCTGCGAATTTTGATACCAAATACCATCAGGAAGATGCACGCTGATACTGTGGCACAAATATTACGGAACGCTAATTTACTTCGGCCCTTGTACTTGTACTAATGAAGTGACTAATTTCCCATAAATACTGTTGCTACAGAAATATGTGGTAACCACTCTACAATATGTGAGCTGAGAAAGGAAGTTACGTTATAATCACGAACCAAGAAAATAATGTGCTAAGCTATAACAAATAGATATATTTGCATAAGGGCGAAACTTGGACCTTGACACAGAATAATGGAGTGCCCGATTGCACAAATATCACGACCTTGTGTAATGATTGCTGGTAGTTTGCTAACAAACCTCGCCTGCTGGCCGCGGTGGTCTCGCAGTTCTAGGCGCGCGGTCCGGAACCGTGCCCCTGCTACGGTCGCAGGTTCGAATCCTGCCTCGGGCATGGATGTGTGTGATGTCCTTAGGTTAGTTAGGTTGAAGTAGTTCTAAGTTCTAGGGGACTGATGACCACAGCTGTTAAGTCCCATAGTGCTCCGAGCCATTTGAGCCAGACCACGCCTGTCATCCTAGTTTGACTGCGCAAAATGCGCCGTTGACTTTACTGTGAGTGGAAGGCCATTAATACTAACGTACAATGTGCCTAATTCAAAACGGTGACTGACCACACAAATAAAAATACGTAGCTTTGCGTAGAATCTGGGAGGCGCTGACTACAGCTGCTGCAGATGGCAACAGTGTAGCAAGTGGTGGTAATGCAGCTAAGAATTTCTTATTTGCCAGTGCTGTGACACTTTATCAAAACCGCAGACTTGTAACTTGAAGCCGACTGGTGCAAGGTCACGATGTCGAGATGTCCAGGCTGCACGAGTCGTCAGCTGCCCAGCATGTCGTCTGCACGATTAATTGCGGCCCTGTGAAAAGTTAATTTTTGACCGGGTGTCTGGTCGAGCAAACCTCACCGCGGATCTCTCCGTGGATACAGAAGATATAAAGCGAATTAACTCTATAACCAACCACAAGCGAGTCCCCGATTTTCTTTCACGCCACAACAAGGGCATCCAACCCGTTTCTTTAGAAAATTGCCAGTCCTGGCGTAGAAACAAAACTAGCACCAATCATGACCCTCAAACAGACGATCTCTGCTCCCACTACAAAAACAGAAAAACACCCTGCATAAATATGATGGCTCCCCGCCAAAACAGAAGGGCAACTCTGAAAGTGGGCAGAAGTCACAGTCCGCCCACCAATGACAGGCCCCGGCAGATCTGCACACGGCACAACTCAGGCATGGGTGCAATGACTGAACATGTAAATTTGCTTGTCCACGTGTGGCGCCTCTAGCGGGCGTCCCACAGAGCCAGCGGGAAGTTCCTGTGAGTTCTAACACACCAAGCAGTGCGGCCACCGCAGCACAGCACTCTGCCGCCTAGGCTGCAAAACGAAGCTTCTAGCAACACAAGAGAGCCAGCTGTAAAGCGATTTGGCCGGCCCCGAGCCTGTGCACCCCAACGGCAACTTAAAAGACGGACGGCTCTTCACCACTCTCACCTATTGTACTAGCTTCCTTCCGTAAAGGTCACTGACTCGCCACATTCACGCGACTGCTAGCCACCCTGCCTCGGTCGAATACAGCCACCGCTTGCAGCGGGTGAAACGTAGTATTATGGAAAGGAACCCATCCCCTAACCGATGAAATTTCCCAGACCTGCAGTTACTGTGTACTCTATGAGTGATTCGTGCCTCGTGTTCCATAACAGAAATAAAATGACAAAACTTAAATTACCATCTATTTGCATGCTGGATTATTAAAATAAGAAAAGAACAAAAATGTATGGGAAATAACGTCCTGGCCCTTCCAACGACAGTCCAGATGGGCCTGTCACCTCTCAGATTGTTTGCAGTTAATTCTGACACAGTTAGTTTTCACATGAGTTTTCCTTCCCGAGGAGCCTGCCTACGTTTTTACTGAGCGAGGTGGCGCAGAGGTTAGCACACTGGACTCGCATTCGGGAGGACGACGATTCAATCCCGTGTCTGGCCATCCGGATTTAGGTTTTACGCGATTTCCCTAAATCGCTCTAGGCAAACGTCGAGATGGTTCCTTTGAAAGGGCACTGCTGACTTACTCTTCTAATCCGATGAGACCGATTACCTCGCTGTTTGGGCTCTTCTCCCAAACAAGCCAACCCTACGTTTTTTGTCTACTTTCAACAAACAAAATCTTAGCATTGCAACTCAAATGTTGGTGGGTGATGGTTCCTTCTTGGCTGGCGTCAACACATATGACTATCTTTATTTTGTCTTGTTGGCCGTCGCCTTTTCCGTCAACCAATTCTACTAAAGTTTCTGCGAAGGCTGCAGGTCTCTTGATGTAGGCACATCGACAGATGGAACTTGCTGGTGTGTGTCTGCGTTGTGGAAATCGATGATTGAGTCGCTAATGACTTCACTGATGTATGCATGAAGTCCTTCGATACCATTTGCAACACCGGGAGGCTGGGTTTGCGAAATTTGTGTAGCAGGAGAGCTGTAACCATTATTGTCTATAATGGCGATCCCAACGAGGCAAAAGCCTATGGAAGGATATCAAATACCGGTGCGAACCATCAACGATTGCACTGCGTGAGCGCTAGCCAAGTAGGAAATGTATACACAGTCGTGCGAATGTTCTCTCTTCCACATCTCGGAGCTAACTGACTTAAAATTTACGCACAGATAATACTGGTCGTTTGTTTGCATGTTAGTGTTAACGTCTACCTGCCGTCTAATTGGCAAGCGCTGTTTTTGATGAATTACAGTGCATTACATAATTTTCTGATAGCGTCGGTTTAAGGTTGTTGTCCCAGAAAATATAGTGCTTTTTATTTTTCATTCAGTTTGTATCTTCTGCTACATCGAACTGGAGTTCAGCGGACTTCAGTCGGTTATTCTACATCTGCCTGGTGCTTGGAAGATGGCTGCACAACACACTGAAAGATAAAAATCTTACTAATTATTATTTTTACTAATTGTTATTTATTATTGCTGTGTAAGCGTGTTCTTGTGCTTTTTAGTTTACTATAAGTATAGCGTCATGTCTGAAAATGCGTATGTTGGCATAGTGTAAATAGTGTGGCAGAAACATGTAAGGATCTTGGGTTATGCTTCACTAAGAAGAATACACCGGGAAATCTGCTTGATGTCAGATGAGACTCCTCTATATAGTTGTAGATTATGTATGCGAGACAGGAAAACTGTGGAACATGGAAGAAAGGTACGTGTCCCTCAGGCAGAACTATAAATATTTTGAAAGGGGAGAGAGACAGTGGAAGCTGGGAGGAGGCGACAAGTAGTGGGCAAAAGGAGAAAACCTCTGAAATCACGTTTCAAAATTCTGATTAGCAATGTGTTTCTTGTAGCAGAACAGCCTCAACCAATTTATTTTAGCCAAGTAGAGTGCAGCACGCTATAGGAACGAATTTGAGGCTAGATCGGTAGAAGAATCACATAGAAAGAAAAGATCCTTGCTGCAACGCAGCATTCAGAAGAGAGGTGTAGGCCAATCGCTACAGGAAAAGGTAGGTGTAGAAAGTAAGGTTACAAAAATCGTGAAACAGTGCCAATCTTAGCCAAGTGACGGAAAACGTAGGGGTCTTGAGCAGATATTTTGATGGAGCGGAAAACCACCTGGCTATTAACTTAGAATACAGTATTAAAAAAGGTGACTTGAAAGAAATAGGAGCAACAGTGGCACACAAAAGTGTCACGTTTGTGGAGCTTTCACTGTGCCAAGACCAGCTGTGGTTTAACAAAGTCTCTTATCTCTTCCTTGCTTTTGCTGGAATTGGGAGAAGAGGATGTACGAAGCATGACCTGCACCTGAATAACAGGGAGAAGTAATATTAAGCTGAGCAACTGGCAGAAAGTGTAAGGGAACTCACAAGAACACAAGACAAAATCGATGTGATTACTGGAGTGAAAAAGGCACATTTTTCCTAGTCAGAGTCAGGTTACAGGCAGACAACAGTGAAAGAAATGAGAGCTGAACAGGGCTATAGTATCGATAACGATTTCAAAAAAAAATGAAGTTAATTAAGAGTATAAAGGGCAAGAGAGGTGAGCTACTTGTATGCGTAGAAGATGTGAAAAATGCTGAAGTTATAGATGTTATTTTTCTCTGTGCATCACGTAACCACAGGGATGAAAAAGCTATATAACAGGTATTACACCCTAGCATCATTTTGTTGTAGAGTTACATGGAAAAAGAGGGAGATGTAAAATATGTAAAAGTTGGATACAGAGTCAAAAATATTGAAAGAAATTGTTTCTATGTTGATCATATCCTAGAAGCTTGTTCATGTGCACTGTTACTTCTTTCATAGTTATGACAGTCTACATATCCCCTCCAGGAAACATTCAGCTATTTATGACAAATCTAGATGCATTATTGAGCAGACAAGAAGAAAGAAAAGTTTGAGGAGACTTAAATGTAAATTTTGTAAAGTGCATGGACAGGAAAAACGAACCATAACATTTATTTGGGTGTTTCAGTCTGACTTCAGTAGCGCATTCTCCAACTTATTTGCAGCAAGGCAAAATTTTTTTAATACAGTCCTCAGGCCGAAGCGATTAGCATTTAATTTTAATGGGATATGGGACCAGTTTGCGAGGTTAATATAAACAAACAATATGGAGCCTTTCGGCCCTGAGTCAGGGTCGTACGGAGCAGTGATACTTCTTAAGAAGAACACGACACAATGATTTAAGAGTAAGTAAACAGGGGTGATGTATGTATGTAAAATAGCTACTAATGTCAAATTGAATTATTCCACAAAAAATTGTCATTTGTTAGCCGCTTTCTTAAAAAGTTTTCCACAAGATGTGTCACAGAGATGGATAATCTGCGTATAACTAAGTAAACTAAAATCTCATTTAAGAAGGAAATTTAAATAAAGGCCAGAGTAAGTGAAGATCTGACGTTGCTTGCATCCTACATACATACTGTAATCTTTTAAGGAAAGTTAATAAGAAGACCAGAAGTACGAACATCGTAGCGGAAATAACACACTAATCATGTACACATATCCTCTAAACGGACTCGTTCAACACAATTTCGACAAAAATATCGTTCAAATGAACTATTGAACATGTATCTAACTAACTAACTGAAACATAAGTAGCTCAGAAGCAAGTGCCTTGCACGCATTACTCATTCAGACTCGCTTAGTGATTAATTATGAATTTACAACTATTGAGTCATTAAATCAAATACTCAAATTAGGACCCTTTAACGTCTGTATGGTTTTAATTCTAATGTTTAAAACACTCCAAACTTCCGTAGAAGATTTTGTCGCTGTGATTATTTGCATTTTTTTTCAAATAGGAAAACAGTGTAATGGTCATTCTAGTTCTAAAACGGCTTCCCATAGAGATTAATTTTCTTGAGAGGACTAAGATGGCACCTTGTACTAAACTGAACAGTATGTCCAAAGTGATTTAAATTAAATTTGTTTGTAATATTAAATACTGATTCTATAACAAGAAAGATTTTTACAACTATTACAACAAACTGTTGTATCAAGTTTAAATAGCATCTATAACATTTACTTTTTGTACATCCCATAAACTTGTTCACAGAATATGTGGACTATGATTCACGTAAATAATTTAACAAGTAAATCGAACAAAACGAATTGCAAAAGAAAACTCTATCAGTATATAGTTAAAAATTTTGCTCACTTTTCGCTCAGTACAACCATCCTGCTGCTCACTGTAGCTTTCGAAATTTGTTTTACGATCTGCTACCTCACAAAACTAGGCATTACGACGGTGAATTACATATAAGAATTATCATTTACGTCCATGTGAATACGCCAGGCGAAGTATTACATGGTTTGGGTATTTGTGTAAATAAATATATGTTAATGTATTTAGATAGAAGAACATGTAACTGAGTTTTGTCAAGATGAAAGCATCATACCGTCACTAGGTCAGTCGTTCATATTTACGTTAATCTGAGTTCTTTCTGCGATCTGATGGGGTTTCGTTCGTTGGAAATGATTGTATAATGATGTACTATCAACAATTATTGGTTACTCCATACCATTCCCTAGTAATTTAGTATTAATTTTGTACTAAAACGTTTGCACCAGTTGGTGCTTACTGCACGGCTTTTGCCTTGGATGGACATAATTGTGTGCTCCCTAGATAACTGTTTGTGTCCTGTTTCTCTAGGAAAATTTTTGTGCACATTGGCTTTGTAGAAGCAGGTCTGTTAGGAGATCAGACATGTTCTGAGTCAGAGGACTCTCATTTGAATAGTGTTACCTCAGAGTTTACTGCACTCCGTAGATCTTTCAGTTGACAACTTCTGGTTTCTGTACTGAGAGCACTGCCGTGAAAGTCAGGCCGTGAGACAGAGTGGTTACGGATCACCTTAAATTTAGAATGTCTATGGTAGGGGCTCTTTCGACTGCCCAGACAGAACTGCCGTATTTAGATGAGTTGCGTACCTCTAAACAAGCGAAAGTATACGGACATCTTCCAGAACTAGGCCTGGACAAGTGAAACGATGTGGCCAACAGTGGCTGAAATTTTGACACAACGTGCATGTCAGTATCAGCACTGCAGCAGTGGAACTAGAACGAGGTATGTACAGTGCAGCGTTACCTGTTTCTTGCAAAGGAAAAGATTATATCAGCCTCTTTCGTACTTGATGAAGCAGTCTGCACCACGTATTTGTATTAGAAACGCTACAAACCTGATGTGGTTGTTACACCACTGTTCCGTAAAATATGAGTTGTAAACTTTGTAGCATTTAGCTAGCATACGGTCGCATAGACGTTAATTAAGAATAGATTTCTATTCATTACTGTTCCTCATTATAGCGATTACGTTTCAGTAAGTCAGAGCACAGCTAAGTTGAAAAAAAACCTGACCCAAAAGGTAGTGATAGTGCTTTTTACATAATATATTTAGTGAAATAATTTTTGTACTGTTTCTCACATCGTTTAATATTCTAAAATAATCGGAGGATTCAACTAAACCGATCGTACAAGAACACTATAACTTAAGATCACGTCAACAGCTCATTAGAGACGGAATACAGGCTTGGGTACGAAACGATGGGGAAGGAAATCAGTGGTGACCTCTTGGAAGGGACCACGTAATCATTAGCCTAGATAGCTATAGTGCATTCACGGAAGACCTGAATCGGGATGGCTGGAGATGATTTGAATCACCGTCTTTCCGAATGACAGCTGAACGTGCTAACCTCCGGGCCACCTTGCTCGGTGGCCGAAGAAAGGTTACAGCAGCAGCTGGCAACGAACTGCAGAGAGACCTACAGAGGATCAACAACTGGCGCAAGGATTTGAAGCTGCACTCGAATGTAAAATAATTCAGCCTATTACGCATGAACAGGACAACAGAAATACTACTGTTCGATTGTACCATTTGTGACAAATTAAGTGAGGCTGCGGCTACGGTAAAATAGGTGCTACTATCTGGAGCGACTAAAGTGGAACGACCAGCCACAAACAAGAAAACAGTAGAAAAAGAAGGCGTGAGTCGCAAATTTATTGGTGTAAATTGTAATTATAGATAAATGGAGTGGCTTACAAAATACTTATTTGACTCAATCTTCAGTGTTGTTATTCATTCTAGAGACGTTAATAGAAGAGATAGGGAAGCTCCAACGATAAGCGGCAAGTTTCAGCATGGATCGCCTATTGACAGCTAGAATGTACAGAGATACATAAACTAAAATACAGGCGCTCCAAGACTGGAGTTTTCGAACAAGGGAATGTTTTCGAGAATGTATGTTTCAAGAAGACGTTGTCACATATTACTTGCTTCCACATGACACTTGTAAAATGACCAAGACGAGAAAATGAGAGCAATTGAAATTCATATGTAAGTTTACTTACAGTCTTTCTTCCTGCGCAACAGCCGTAAGTGGAAAAGGATAGGTTGAGGGGGGGGGGGGGGGGTAAGGATTGTCGTAACATAAGTACTTTGTGCCACAATGCCCTAAAATACCTTGTGGAGTATTAATAAGGTCTCCTTTGTTATCTATTGTATAGCGTCTACAGCTATCGAAATGCAATCAAGTGCCAGAAAGTTTCAAGAACTCTTTCCTTGGTAGCCACCTCACAGTCCACTGAAAGGCCTGCAACGTAACTGTAGTCTGTGGCTGTCACGTTGAAACCTCTGCTACCAATAGAAACCAACACACAAACTAGAAGACGTGGAACAGAATGAGAGCTCCATGATGTTTAAGTACCTCTATAATATTCATTCACTAAAGGCAAGATTTATGGAACAGGTTGGTAGTAGAAAACTCGTGGTGTAGAGTGTAGTTCTGCCAAGGTCGAACTCTTAATATATCACGGATATTTGAAGATTTTTCAGCCTGCTTAGATACAGATGACAACGTAATTAATGTATTTAGATCAGCGAAGTTAGCGACAATATTATTTCTGGTAGTATCCACTTAATAACTTCGTTAATCTTCCAATCTCTCCTTCATATTTTTTTGGAGTTGAGGCAACTACAGCTCAGAGCATTCACTCGCTACTATCCCACGTGTAAGATATTATGGAGGTTTAAAATTCGTACTAATCTCCTCTAGGTTTATTGAGAGAGAGAGAGAGGGTGAGATTGACTCGTTAGTAGCCCATTGTAACGCATTATCGAGGATTAAAATTCGTGGTAATCTCCTCGGGGATTAACGAGAGGATCAAGCGAGCTAAGTTCGTCGAATATCGAGAAAAGTAAATTGTTAGTATTTCTGAGAGCTCGGCAGTCTCGTAAAACGAAAAATGTACAACGTTGTGATAGATTACGACAACCGTGATGCGTTTCTTTCCAAGATAATTACTCCTCCGGAATAATGACTGTTTATAAGAGATGTAGAAACTCCTTCTTGTGTCTAATGTTAATTAATAATGTATTAAATTCTTTTCTCACTGTAAGATTTTAATCAGTGGTTAACGCTAAAAATTTCAGTTCCGCTTTTTCTTTCTGGTGGTTCCGAAAATTTTGTCTTCTTGCGATAGTAACGAGTGAACCATAATTATTTTAACTATTCTTCATGATAGTGGTTTTTGTTGTGAGATTCGATATACAAGAATGGTACCGGGTGTAGGATGGCTGTTCACGAAAACTACCTAAAATCTGCGAAATGTTGGTGAGTCTTTTTTGGTTGAAGACAGTTCCAGCTTAACGCTTACGAAATGCAACACTTGGTAGACAATACAGCCCTGAAATTAAGGAAACTCATACACCATATTTGATGGACCACGCCAGCCCTGTGTGTGAACCAAACAAATCTTGCATGCTAGCGAAACTGCAGAGCAGTCTTTCTAAGCTACCGATAGACACTCGAACGGGGTTTGTGGAGACCAACGACTGTCGCACGTGCTCATGCTGTGCTGCTCTGACGTTTTCAAGTTCTTAGGCCAGTATTAATAGCCTGTCATCTAGTCGTGCACGTGGACATTGTGTCAAGCGCAGGCGTTGAAAGTTCGTCCCTCGTGGAGAGTCCTGTACTTTAATAGATACAGGCGATCACTTCCAAAACACCTCTGTTTCGCCGGACTCAAGTTCTGAATGTTCTGAATACATATACTGGGTGCGAGGAATGGCCAGTATTCAGGGATGTGACTGGAATAATTACGTGAAGCAAAAATATGGACGTATACCCCTAATCCGAATGGTTTCAGAAAGTACACATTTAATGTACGTTGTTATTTAATTTCCGTATTGTTCAATATATAAAATGAATCCTAAAGCGGAAATGAACGTGCCCATTCCATAGAGCGGACCAAATTCTTCTTGTACAATATTTGTTTTATCAATACGTTTTAGCAGGGACAGTAAGACAGGAGGAATAGCTAGCAATCCACTACCGACAACACGGTCCTGGCCCGCACTGATTACTGCCGCAATGCAGCAGGTGGTTATTCTTCGTGCTGTACCGTTTATGCTAAAACCTGTCGACAAGAAATATTGTACTAGGCTAATCAGGGAGCGTTCTGTCGAATGCACACGTTAAATTCCAGTTTAAAAATAATTTTTCTTTGTTACATAACATAGAAAATAGGTAACGTATGGTCGGTGACAGATTTCGCGAGACGTCCTGCCTTATCGTCATGCTGAAATGTACAACTTAACTGTCTTGTTTGCCGCATAATTTACAAAAAGAAGTCCTACAAACGTACTGTCTACAGACGTAGTGTCGGAAAGCTATCCATGCACTGTCAGACTGTTTTAGATAAGGTGGGAGACTATACTGCTGCCGATCAGGTTTTCTCTTACTTTTATCTCTTGCGTTAAAAGCATTACCGAGAAAACGCTCTTGTTCGCCACGTTAGCTGCGCTGGCAGGACGGCTTATAGCTAAGCGAAATGACCCGAGTACTATTCCTGACCAGGTCGGAGACCGCTCCGCTGTGGGAATGGGTGTTGTTTTTAGGTTCCCAGTATTGAGGTGGCCTACTTGCACGTCCATAAAGCAAACGAAATAACCAAAATCATCCAAAATCAGCAGAATAATAAGCACTTTCGTTTTCTAAATAGTCTGTGGTGACATTCATTTGGCAGTCAAACTGAGCCTTACAGGAAGGACAGTCACGAAAGAGTGCGTTTGTAGAAATAGGGTAGATACATATCGGAATAAAGTTACCAAAACACTTATTGCCACAATTATGTCAGTACAGCTGACACACGCATATAAAGCAACCATTAGCAAGTGTTCAATTCTGCAAGCTATTCACCTTTATTTCTGCAGAGTGCAGAACCAAGGTAGTGACACAGCTTATGGGGAAGAAGTAGTATTTGCTGACTGTCGATCTGCCTGGCAGTGGCTCTGTGAAAGAAGACTTTAGAATCAGAAAGTAATGCAATATTCCGCTTGAAGCGCGAACACTTCTGAGTGAAGCTGGCATGTAACTGTAGCAGACATCTCTCCCTCGTTGTCCCAATGATGGCTAAGATGGAGAGTTCACAATTCAAATGGCGACGTAAGATAGTTCCTGTTGGAATGAGATTATTAGACTCATCAAAATTTCCTACATTTGTGTCATCCCTTAAGTGAAAATTACAATATTTCTTCTAAATCATAAGAAGATATCAAGTGACTTTACCAGAATTATTCTGAACCACTCTAATCGTCAAATTTAATCTACAGCATTGCCATTTTGCCATTGTACCAGTGACAGGCAGAATACGTTTGCTCAGCTGATGTATTTCTCGAGCTGGCTAGCAGTGCGGAAGCTCCCACTTCCATGGAGCGCCGGCGCCGGCTACCATCAGTTTGGCTGGAAACTCAAGTACCAGAAATGTAGACCAATCAGATTTATTGCCACTTTAGTAATTATGATTTGGATTTACAGCATAGTTGCGACTATTGTCCAGGTCTAGTGACTGCAACTCGAACATAATCAATAAAGAGCAGGGGAAATTATGTAGGTGGCTTTCCCATTCAGTAATTGTCATAGTTATTTTTCCCGCTATGTACATTATGAGTAAACAAAATTTATTTTAACACTGTACACTTTCAAACAGATTTCCTTACGAATTCTTTCATTGGCACCTCTTTTAACACATAGTAACGCAAATGAAAAGAAGACATAACACGGATCCCAAAACACTAACAGTCACAAAGAATCACTTAATAAGCTGCGTATAACAAACGGTCTCAGAAAACCAAACTGTGGAAGGATATCTTTCGCAATGACGTAATGATAGATCTCAGAAGCTGCAGAGAAAATTAAACAAGTGAATGAACGCAGCGTATGCTCGAGTCCAGCTTCTGGTAACATGAAAGAAATGCAGCTGAGAATGTGAAACATGGAACAAAAACTCCCTACAGTAATGTCTTACGTAGGTCATTCTTAAGTAAATCTGTCATTCTTTCTACAGAACCCAAATGAGGGAAAAGTATCGTCTATTCACAATGACTGCTTCGTCAATAAAAGCGAAACGTGCCTGATGAAAGAGCTTTTCAGTTTTCAGGTAACTTAAGAAAGGAAACAAAGTAACAAGAAGTGGTTACCCTAAAAGAGCGTGGAACGGTTATTTCTACGCAGTACCACGCAGATTTCGCATTCTGCTATTTGTTAACTTCCTGGATATATCACACTAACGGCGCCTCTATAGGCTATTACAACATACATGTGAGAATTATCTAAGTGAAATTTTAAATGCTGAGGTATTTGCTGCATATCTGGACTCGTTGCACAACACTAATTGTAATTCCATCTTCGAGACTGTGGGAAAGGCTTAATAATCCGGAATGAGATTTACACTCTGCAGGGGAGTGTGTCCTGATATGAAGCTTTCTGGCAGATTAAAACTGTATGCCGGACCGAGACTCGAACTCGGGACCTTAGCCTTTCGTGGACAATTGGGCTACTATCTAAGCTACCCAAGCACGACTCACGCCCCGTCCTATCTTCCAAACCAGGTTCGCAGGAGAGCTTCTCTAAAGCTTGGAAGGTAGGAGACGAGGTACTGACAGAAGTAAAGCTGTGAGGACGGGGCGTGAGTCGTGCTTGGGTACCTCAGATGGTAGAGGACTTGCCAGTGAAAGGTCCTGAGCTAGAGTCTCGGTCCGGGGCACAGTTTTAATCTGCCACAAAGTTTCAGTCTTAATAATGCTTTTAAGATAGATCCTGAGCACATCAGTTCGTATCCTGATACAACTGCTCATCGGATGGTTCGAATGGCTCTGAGCTCTATGGGACTTAACTTCTCAGGTCATCAGTCCCCTAGAACGTAGAAATACTTAAACCTAAGTAACCTAAGAACATCACACAAATCCATGCTGAGGCAGGATTCGAACCTGCGATCGTAGCGGTCGCTCGGTTCCAGACTGTAGCGCCTAGAACCGCTCGGCCACTCCGGCCGGCTCTTGCTTAAGCAATAAGTTAAGTGTCACATAAATAGGACAGTACCAAAGCACAACTTACCCTTGACATCACCGTGGACTAAGCTGAAAATGTCGAACGTTGGTACAGCATCGAATTAGGATGAAATAAAGAGGATGAAATAAATTACACACTTTGAGTTCAAATTTAAATTATTTATTCCATAGATATTCCCTTTCTGAGATCTCCCCTACACTCCTAACAATGCCAGGTATGTGTCACTGAAAATCTCTTGAATTTATTTTATACATTTTGGTAACTTGAGGCCGCAGTGAGGAATGTACAACGTCCTATATTAACAACCTAGTTCCTGTGCGATGCAGCACCCAACTACTAACCCGTAATTTCATCGAAAAGCCACCACTGATATTGTGGACATGATGATGTTCACAAGTCTCAGGAAACGAAACGTAAGTTTCCACGGATTCAGCACCAAATGACCTTAGTTCAACGAGCCTAATACCACAGCAGTCCCGAGAGATACAACACATTGTGATTAATGTCGATAGTCCCTAGAGGCAGACGTTTTGGATCGGTAGAGATTGGCCGAGATATGTTTGTGGTTCGAAAATAATGCAAGAACCTGATTTTCAAAACTGTATCTTAAGAGGGGAATTCCCCGTAAGTCGCTCTCTGACGCAGTCGAAACTTTGTTTGGTGCACAAACGGTGAAAACAAAGGGGAAACTATTTTGTCTCAAGTACCAACACTCAAAACAATCTGAGAAAGTGACCCAAGGTTTATACGCTGCTACATCAATTAGCACATGTTACCTCAAAACAAGTGAGTCGGTAACAGTGTGCTGGTGACGTCGGTAGTGTGGAGCCGCTTGTGGTGTGCTGTGGCTGACTTCACTTGAGGCTAGGTGAATTTGTACGTTTTGCAGCTTACAGATGTTGCGTCCAGTACCGTTTGAATGGTAGCCAATCCTGCGACGCCTCAACCATGTAAAAAAGACACTTTCAAATTCACTTTCGATGAAATATCACCTCGGTTCCGAGAGTTCCGGAACTTGTACAGGTACTTGGAATAGAGATCAATATAAACATCATTTCTATCATTTTTATTCGTCATGAAACCTACACTTTGCATTTTGTACCACCATACACCGAGACTTCCAGAGGTGGTGGTCCAGATTGCTTTACATACCGCTACCTCTAATACGCAGTAGCACGTCCTCTTGCATCAGTGCAATGCAATACAATACCTATATTCGTCGTGGGATACTGTCCATAAGTTCGTCAAGGCATTGATAGTCCAGATTGTCCTCAACGACGATTCGGCGAAGATCTCCCAAGGAGATTGGTGGGTCACGTAGTCCATAAATAGCCCTTTTCACTCTATCCCTGGAATGTTCGATAGGGATCATGTTTGGAGAATATACTGACCACTCTAGTCGAGCTACGTCGTTATCCTGAAGGAAGTTTCACAAGATGTGCACGATGGGGGCGCGAATTGTCGTCCATGAAGCCGAATGCCTCACCGATGTGGTTGCACTATTTTTCGCAGCATGACATTCACGTATCGTACAGCCGTTACGCCGTCTTCCGTGACCACCAACGGCGCACATCGGCCCCACACACTGCCACATGAGGAAACCTCCATCTTGCTGCACTCGCTGACAGTGTGTCTAAGGCGTTCAGCCTGACCGGGTTGCCTCCAAGGACGTCTAAGACGATTGTGTGGTGTCACCGCCGGACACCACACTTGCTAGGTGGTAGCCTTTAAATCGGCCGCGGTCCATTAGTATACGTCGGACCCGCGTTTCGCCACTGTCAGTGATTGCAGACCGAACGCCACCACACGGCAGGTCTAGTGAGACGTCCTAGCACTCGCCCCAGTTGTACAGACGACTTTGCTAGCGATGCTACACTGACAAATACGCTCTCATTTGCCGAGACGATAGCATAGCCTTCAGCTACGTCATTTGCTACGACCTAGCAAGGCGCCATTACCAGTTAATACTGAGATTGTAAAACATGTACCGTCAAGAGCGATGTACACCAATTATGGATTAAAGTTAAGTATTCCAGCAGTAACGTACCTTATTGGCTATATTAATTACATTGTCCTGTTCCAGACCTCACGCCAGTTTGCGTGAGCTTAAACGCGTGCCTTTCGGCTTCCTCCAAACTATGTGATTTGGCTCCTGCCAATTCACAACAGATTGTCTGGTCTTCAACCAGACATATGCGATGTTCATCGGTGAAGAGTACGTGATGCCGATCCTGAGCCACCCATTCGGCATGTTGTTGGGCCCATTTGTACCGCGCTGCATGATGTCGTGGTTGCAAAGATGGACCTCGCCATTGGCGTCGGGAGTGAAGCTGCACATCATGTGGCCTATTGCGCACTTTTTGAGTCTCAACAAAGCGTCCTGTGGCTGCACGAGATGAATTGTTCAATATGGTGGCGTTGCTGTCAGGGTTCCTCCGAGTCATAACCATAGGTATAGGTCATCCATTGCAGCAGTAGCCCTCGGGTGGCCTGAGCGAGGCATGTCATCGACAGTTCTTGTGTCTATCTCCTCCATGTCCGAAAACATTGCTTTGGTTCACTCCGAGACGCCTGGACACTTCCCTTTGTGAGTGTACTTCCTGGCACAAAGTAACAATGCGGACGTTATCGAACCGCAGTATTGACCGTTTAGGCATGGTTGAACTACAGGCAACACGAGCCGTGTACCTCCTTCCTGGTGGAATGACTGGAACTGATCGGCTGTCGGATGCCCTCCGTGTAAGAGGCGCTGCTCGTGCATGGTTGTATACATCTTTGGGCGGGTTTAGTGACATCTCTGAACATTCAAAGGGAGTTTGTCTGTGATACTATATCTACAGTCAAAGTCTATCTTCAAGAGTTACTGGAACTGGGATGATGCAAAACGTTTTTATGATGTGTATATGTTAGACCAGTTATCTATAGGGTTGAAGAGTTGCTTGAAAAAGATTTGAAACTGAGTTTTGATGACATTATTGGAATCCATATGTCGATCATCATTAGTGTTTGTTTCGTTAAGCAGGCGAATGCTGAACTTAGTTTCTAAATAATAGAATCATGTGGACGTGCTTTAAAATTTAGTCATTGTTTGTTGGTTGGTTTGGATCACTTTGCACGATAATTCGTAATTATGTGGAAAAATCATTTTTACGTTCACATCACAAATTAATTTCTAAACAAGGCTTCATGCTGAACTTTTACAAATAACTTTTTTTTAGTTTGCAGATGTGAGTGAGTAATTCATATTCACAAAATTTTTCACATAAAAATAATAGAAATTCTTCTATCGTATACATTTTCAGCTTGTTTTCAAATTTTACATTGCTGTGTGTCAGACATTTTATGTCAGTAGATTAGTGATAAAAAAAATTTTGTTGAATTGTACACCCGTTTCGTGATAAAGACCACTTTAACGTGGACTAAAGAACGTCGGTTTTCCATCTGGTATTGTAATTATGTACATCACTATCGTGTTTGAACTGTAGTGGATTGTTTACAACTAACTTCGTGAAGCAATAAATATACTGTCAAGCAGTAGTTAGAAAATCCAACTCCGTACACAATGTCTACAACATGATTTGGGTGCACACCAGGTATCATTCTTTCATTCTTACAGCACGTTTTTACTAATGAAGACTCTGTTTCTTAAAGATGAGTTACAGCAGGACATTATTCCATATGACATTACTGAATGAAAATATGCAAAATACGCCAACTTAGTGCTTTGTATGTCCCCAATATTTGCAATCATTACAAGTTCAAATGTGGCTGAACAAAGTTTTTTAGACTTTCCAAAATGTGATTTTTCCTATTAAAATTCTCATCAATATAGACACCTATTAATTTTGAAGTTTCCAACAATTTATTATTTCCTCACCATGTGTTGGATTCTTCACTGGTGGACTACCACTAGATGTGCAGAACAAAACCGATTTTTTTTTATTTGTTGTTTTAATGGAGGGTGCAATCATTTGCACAAAACCAGTCAACAACAGTGTGAAACAACCTGTGTGGCTGACTACATAAAAATGATTATGAATACAAAATCTAGTTTACTGACAACAATTGTTTTCCCAAAACTAAGACAGACATAAATTATGATAAACAAGCTATGTTCGAACACTGTAAACAACTAACAGGTGGTTTAAGGCGACAATGGCCCAGTATCCTGAGTGGCTGAAGTGAGTCAAGTGCTCTGGCCCTAAAATGTGGATAAAGCAATCTGAATTGATCTGACGATCAGCAGACATTGATTGTTCAAATCTACAGAAATTTATATAGGTGCAGGTGAGAGAAAATGGTGACTGAGGTCTGTACGTCCTGACAAGGCCGGAACAGCAGTCCCTTACCCTGTTTTCTTCGTGCAGCGATGTAACTTGTAGCTGGCGAGATGTGTGCGGCGGAGGCAAGACATAAAGCGGCACCTGTGAATCAATCGCGGCCATGAAAGAAATGCAAAAAAATCTCACAGCCTAGCTATCAAGCAGATATATCGTAGTGTACTCTGAGATGAAGAGGTTAGCACAGGAAAGGAATTCGTGGCGGGCCGCATCAAACCAGTCAGTAGACTGATGACCAAAAAAAAACTCTCTGCCAGAGCTCTGAAATCACGGTAGACTACAGTGTGTGGTACCAAGGACCAACTTGGCCCACTTATACGATAGCGCACACAAGGATACCAAAAGTCAAGACTGCTAAACCAAAAAACGCAAAAGTGTGCCCTCGGTAAATGAGTAGTTCGAGTGATTTGAAGTCACACACTCGGTACAGTAAGAACTTTACCACAGGATCCCTAATCTAAACTACTCACAACTGAAGTCAGACTCATGACCGGTCCCAAGAACCAGCCACACATGCAAGAGCATTGGCCAATAGCCATCTTTCCAGACTACAGTGCATCATCTGTGTTCTTCGCACCTCTTTAGAAAAAAAAAATTCATTATCCCCCATAAAGTGCACGAACGACACTGCCTTCACGCCATCTTGAGCCAATCACCGGGTTCTAGAGGCGCTAAATCTCCCCTCCCACACGACAGCACAAACTCCTATCGAACCAGGGCGTGAGTTAAGGAACCTGCATCTTTGGAAAAGGAAGAAACCGCCAATTACCGGCTTGATTTATTAAGTTTTCGCGGAAGGGGAGGATATTTTTCTCTGAAGTCACGTCTCTTCCCACGGCCACAAGCGAACAGATACCATCTTAAAGATCTTTATATAAATCACGTCTGGCTTGGAGCTTGTTAGTCCTCGCTGTGAGATCTAATAATGATTCTATCTCTAAACGTTCTTCAGACGCCGGAGTCCTTTTTATACAACCGAGGCGGATGATGGAAGTTGGTCAAAGGCCTATTTGCAGTATCAGCAAACATGAAAACTTGTGAATTTTTATCACACATAGCTCTGCACACAATGCCTGGTTTACGACTCCACTGTGTAGACGCGTCCCTTCAGTCCATGGCCCCACCACAGCCTTTGGCTGGCGCCAGTGCAGGCATAGCGACATTGTTCTGCTGAAGACCTTTCTCGACAAGGGTCTGCTCTGTCTGCCCTGTACAGCTGTGGGCGTGTCTGGTAATATTTACTGAGGGATGGGCTCGCCGCCAATTGCTGCCAACTCCCAACATGCCATTTCTACAAGCTAAGAACAATAAAAATACCTCATGCTACTAGCACCATACAAGACTCCATAAACGTCTGCTCAGGCCATTAACTTTCTAGACTCTCGCTCAAGGTGCGCCAGATTGCAACAAAATCTTTAATAATTTTCCGTATATGAAAAATAGGCGAGAGAGTAACTTGTCCTCTATCACTGCCCTTTACCTGCCATTGATTTCTGCATGGGTAGTGTCTCACTTCAATATTCTTCAGTGTGACACGAGCCAGAGGAAATAATTGAAAATAGTAAAAGAATCTCATCCTGTTAAACGATATATGTGTGAAAAAAGGTAACTATACTAATCAGGATTGCTCACTGCTAAAACACGTCCTAACTTGACCGCATTCATTCCAGGGGTCATTCACTCACTCAAAGCTGCAAGCCAGGAAGACTCCATATAAACTTTGCTGTGAGTAGTATGAATATGTTAGACCCAGAGATCATTGCTACGTCACAGACTTCGGATAAACGTTTGATATGCAGTGAAAAGCCTTTCAGCGAAGAAATAAACCTATTCAGACCATATCCTTACGTCAGGGATGTCTAATGTCCCTAATCATTTACATTGTCGTGGAGTATGAACTGTTCTCTTCTCAATGATTTACCCCTGCTCTATCACTCATTTGGAACATCAACCACAGACATTCTCAAATTTTCAGTGAACAAGGAAATCATATGTCTAATATTTTTCTCTTGTTACCTAAGTTGTCAAAATTTGTGTATTATTTTCTACGGCATGAAAAAAAAATACAGACACGTAATCAGAGAATTACTAAATGTGCAGACAAATATATATCTCACACACAAGACAGTTCAATCGATACATACAAATACACAAATAGATATTAAATAATGATATTACAGAAATTTATGCTATCGCACCCGCTATTCCATAACGGTCCCTGGGAAGAATAATTTTACAATTGAAAATGTCACAAGAATTGCAAACATGGCACATATGCACCCGAACAAACTGTGGCTGGTAGGACAGAAGAAAAGCAATTTATGCCAGAGTGGAATGGTCTCTCACTCAGCGCTTGACGTGGCAGAAATGGCGGCAGATATCTCTAGCGTTTCCTCTTGTGTCGCAGCATCTATTGTCTGGGCCGCAACCTTCAACTTGGGCAGCTTACGGATCACAGCTGGAACCTTGGCATCATCCTGGTGAGGCAGCAGTTAGCTGTCAGCGACTGCATGACTATTGCATTTGAGGAGCAACCCAACCCCGTCCGCTATCGTAGAAATCCATTCAGCTTCAGCAGGATGTGGGGCAGCCCTGCTCTTCCTGGTCACCTCTGCATCGAAACGCGCCTATTAGTGCGGGACATCGAATTAGGTCGCCTGTTGTCGATGGGACATGTCCCTCTTGGCACCCTGCTGAGTCAAGTTAGGCTTGGCGCACTCATCGACTGTTGTGCGACGCGACTCGCTTGTCCCTTGATTAGCAGCGTGGCGGGTTGTTGGCGCCAGGGGGTTGCTGTCGGCATGTGGTGGGATCACGCTGTCTGCGCTGGTTTTTGAGACGTACAGCCTGCACTGGTAGAGGACTGGGCTGCGTGACGTAGGTGTGTAAGCTGGCAGGCCGGTTCCGTCGCAGTGGGCGGTCCAGTCCCTTGCTCACCTGGGCTGCCACAGCTGAGTCATTACGGCTGTCTACTCCCTTCACCCTCTATGGCTGGCGGGGGCCATGATGTCGTCTGCTGTGTTGGTGCTGTAGTCTGCACCATCCTCAAGTGTAGTCAAGTGCCATATTCTCTCACAAATGTGATTACATCCATATAATCAACATACAGAAAAGAAAATAATTACGAATACTATTTTTTTACTTAATATATTTATTTATTTATTTTATAGCTAAGGATGCAAATCCAAAAACAAATTTAATGACTGCAGGGCGCTGTTAACGTTGTATGGGTGTAAATCACGTGGTATGAGGTGTCTTCATATGTGCATGAGTTTTTGTTGCTTTGTGGTTAGTTCTATTCCTGTCATGCACTCTAATTTTACGCTGGCGCTACCTCTATACCTCCACCAAACGTGCAGACTTCTCCCAATACTGAATACTAACTTATTGTACTATCCTATGTCTTTGGGAATACTGCTGAAGCGAATTGTCATGAATTTTATTCCTTGTATACTCCTCTTTTATTTTTCGATGTCCAGCGGTGTTGTCTGCTGACGCTGAAGTGGCCAGGAAGTGCATCTACTCACTCAGGTGCTGGTGATTTTCCTGAGACCTTTGTAGTGGCATTTATGATTATGTGCACGAAATTTTACATGGTCCAAGGAGACCTCTTGTTTGTCAGGATCGCTGCTGCTGCAACGAAACAAAAGCGTATTGAAACATAAGTACAGAATTATTCTTCTAATTTAAGTCTCTTCCATGGTACATAACATCGTTTCTGCTTCCTATTTCCGGGTCTGGGATTCGCCACTCTACCATGACTTGCACTTTTCCGTGCTAATTCCCCATACACAATATTTCGCCGACGACGCTCACATGGCGCTGTGAAAATTCCACCACCGGACAGACTACATCACTCAACAGGCGATGGCTCGTATCACACTGAGTACTAGCGTCGACACGCGCCCCATTTTTTGGACCACTAAACACCAAACGAAACGAAACACATTCGAAAATCGAGACGCACATGCTCTATGGCATGATTTACTGACTTGACACCCCACAAAACATAATCTGACGTACTTCCGTCCTTTGGGCGGTGTACAAGAAACCACCGAAAGTAAACAGAGCAACGTGCCTGGTTTGGTATGCCACAAAAAGTGCCAATTAGTGATGATATGTAACTGGCATCGGAATTTTAATTCAATTTGACACCTTGTAACCTCCCCAGAAAAAAAATATATAATTGAATATTATTTGGTTAATGATTCTAATTTTAGTGTAACCTCAGAACAAAACTGGTTCCCATTTAATGTACCCACAAAATTCTTTTCTCATTTAACATTAGCTCGAAACAGAATAATTCCTAAACCTCGTAATAAAAAATGAATTCAGTAACCTGGTAAAATTTGGACGACAGCAGTGCTGCGTCATGGCCCTGTAAGATCATTCTGAATAAAAAGCAAAAATTCTCACCTCGATAAAGTCGGCAACTATCTGCTCTTACAATAGCTCTTTTCCGGCACAGCTCTATGCAATGCTGGCCTATACATTTGTTATTTATGAAAGGAAGCAAATGATTTTTCTTTTGCAACAATCGGAATGATCATGCATTGAAAAAAATATTAAATTCTTTAAATTGAAATGAATGCTTGTTATTGTTAGGACAATTTAAAAAGATATACATGGGAGTTTACATAATATTACTAGATATGCGCGAGGCTGCTTTTTTTTACCTTATACAATAATAATCAGGCTCCGGCATCGCTGCACCGCGACCGGCCCAGCCAACATATACACCAGACCAGACCAGAGCAGACACACACACTGGCAACAACTTACTGCTACTGCTACACAGTTCGTACAGTCAACACTGCTCTTTGGTCAGCGATTCTCTTATATCTTGCATATCGCAGGCAGCGCATGAGCAATACATCGAAATTACATCTGCTCGGTCCTCTTACATAAAATTACATCTGTATTACATCTGCTCGGACCTCTTACAACCTTCCAGTAAATGTTGGAGTGAAGGTGTCACAAATACGCAACTCATTTGACCACATTCAACAAGGACTCATGCTGAAAACTAATGGAAACGACAAACAAACAAAATAACACTGAAATACAACAAATGGAAAATTACGCTAAGCAACACTATATCTACATTAAATTACGTTAAACAGTTCATCCATGGAGACTATTTACATACCGCACTTTCTCTTCCCATTGCAGTTCCCTTGAATCTAAGTACTCTAACTGGTTAATACCGATCATTCCGATGGTTTCTGCGGCACTGTTAAGGGCTGAGTGCGCAGCGGCTGTGTGTCAATTCCAGTTGGAATTTTCTCTGTGTGACCCCTGCGATGGGTTAGGTGGCCTCAATTTCACATATTCGCTACGTTGGTCATTTCATTGACTTTGACCGTTGTATATCCTGCTACTGATTTGGTCCCCAGAATCCAGTTGATCCTAGTTCGAGTTGTGTTGCTCTCTCCAGTTTCTGTTTCGCGGGTAGTTGTCGTTGTTGTTATGCTTACAATTTCCTTGTCTTCTTCTTTTTTTCCCATGATGGCTTGTTATTCTCATTGTTGTTTGAATTTTGGTTTCGTTTCGACCGATGTTTCCCTCATTTCGTCCATCGTCATTTTTCCCTGGCAAATATGGTCAGTTACGGTCATTATTTCTACATCTTTTCCGCGAGTTGTGAATTTCATTCACGTACTAGAGTTCGAACAGCGTACTCTTGAAAGCTTCGACTGAATCGCTGCATCTAACGATGAGCAGTTGCTGGTAACGTAAAGGTAACTTAATGTAGCAGTGCCTTATAATTTCCTTGGAACTGTACGGTTCGTCTAAGAATTGGTTCATCTTGAGGAGGGATCCGAAGAATTTGACAGGACTGCTGAATCCTTACGCTTCTAACTCCTTTCCTAATATTATCTCCTGTTTTATACTCTCGTGTGTGTCTTGCGACCAATATATGCTAAGGAATGCGTCCTTAAGTTCTTGGTAGGAGCGAAAACTCTCCGTAACTCCGAGCATATGCTCCGCAACCGACCCTTCTAAGAATCCACAGATAAACTGGAGCTTGTACCTCAGTGGCCAAGAGTCTGGTAGCACGTGATCGTACTTGCGCCATTCATGTCATTGCATGTAATGGGTTGTTTGGCTCGTTGAAGATTTGAAAATTCTGGATGATCAAGAAAAGTTTGTGGTCGATAAGTTCGACGTAACCGCCGTACAAATTTCCCCTTTCTTTTGCAGCGCTTGATTCCATGCATCCGTGCCCCAGCGATGCTTGTGCACTGTTATGGTATCCCCTCGTGTTGTCAGATTCACTTAATGCTTCTAGCCACCGTAGACATGTACAATTGTTCTCCGGCTCTGTCTTTCACATGCTGCATGTTACCGACGGAGCATTTTCTATTACGCGTCCCGCCGCGGCAGGAACATATTCCTGATGCATTCACCCATGTGGAGGGGATGTATCCTCATATAACGTTTCGAATAGTAGCAAAACATTTTCTTCATTTCTGTGATACTCTCGATGGCGCCCTACGAGATTGTGTTTGAATTGCGCGACCCGCTCATGTGCCTGCCGAACGTCCTTAGCCAACTCGTTTTGTTGCGCGGCGACTCGGGCTCCTGATCTTCAAGGATTTCGGTCTGTTCGATTTCTGTATATTCAATTAACTTCGCAGCCTCACTCATTTTTCCTGCGTTTCTTGAACTCTTTTTCTGCCTTGCTTTTGGAGAGTTGCAAGTGCCTTTTTTTGTCTCACACGACTCAGTTCTTGCCAGTTTAACTTGTTCTTTAGCCACTGATGCGTCCTTTCGGGCTACTTGCGCTACCAATCGCACTGTTTCGGCATCGCGCTTCGCCTGGTCTGCGAGCTCACGCATTTCTGCTGACGTTTTCTTGAGATTCTTTAGCTCTTCTTGGATTCCTGCGATCTCTTTCTTGACTCCATCTGTACCGTCTGTGACTGTTCTTATGACTAATTAGTGTGTTTCCTCCTCTTCCTCCCGTACCCTTTCTGGTCTGCCAGTCTCACTGATAGTGCGTCTTGTACCAGCAGCGCCTACATTTCGTTCTGCTGCGGTCCCCCGTTCACTTTCGTCACCTGGCTGAGACATGTCGTCATACTCCGCAGGTTCTACGTTCGACATTTCTGCCCGGTCTGCAACTGCATTTACCTGAGAATACTGTGTAATCTTTGCCTGGTCACCACTAATAATCTGACGTTGATCCATGGTTAACAAAACACAATTACTACCGCGACCGTGTAGCAAACGTGCCTTGCTTCTTATAAGCATGCACTCTAATTCTAACCCAGACGTATTTAAAAACTACATATTCCTATGTCACACAGATTCTACTCTAATTTACGTTCTTGTGAGCTCATGAGTCCCATATCCTGACAACTAAGTCAAATAACAGCACGCTTGTCTACACTCACAAACGACAATCACAATCCTAACAAATAAGCACAACGCCGTTCGCCGTCAGAAAAAAAACAATCAAGTGACACAGAAGACACAACCACAACATGAGAATACACGAACACAATAGTTAAATATTAGTACTATGTCTAGGCGCCAGCAACGCGGATCTGTCCTACCCAGTGTACCACATTAAACATGGGAAACAGAAACTTCACTATGAAACACTATTACGATCTGACAATCACAGAAGGTGCCCCAATTTAAAATTCTGCGCAAGGGACGGGAAATTGAATGACTACGCTAGACAACACGATGTGACCGTCAGAGAAGGTGCCATCAATCCGAGATCCTGGCAGGGGATGCCACTATGAAAGTTAACCCATGGCGCTGAATATATAAAAAATGATTGAGATTGTATGCAAAATCTAGTTAACTGACAACATTTATTATCCCAAAACAAAGACCGACATAAATTATGTTTGAATACCGTAAACAACTAACAGGTGGTTTAAGGCCACAATGGTCAAGGAACCTGGGTGCAGAAGTGAGTCAAGTAATCTGACCCTAAAATGTGGATAAGGCAGTCTGAACTGATCTGACGATGTGCAGACTTTGATTGTTCAAATCCACAGAAGTTTATATAGGTGCAGCTGAGAGCAAGTGGCGACTGAGATCTATCCATTCTGACAAGGCCAGAGCAGCATTACGTGACCCTTTTTGCTTCCTGTGGCAATGTAACTTGCGGCTGGCGAGATGTGTGCGGTGGAGGTGAGAAATGAGGCGGCACCTGTTGATCGATCGCTGACACAAAATAAATGCCAAAAAAAAAACCTCATGACCTAGCCATCAGGCAGACGGATCGCAATTTACTCTCTAGCTGAACCCTGAAATCACGGTAGATTTCAGTGTGTGACATACCCATTTGTTGGTTTGTACCACGGACCAATTTGGCTCGCTTATGTGACAGAGTGTACAAGGATACCAAACATCAAGACCTGTAAACCAAAAGTGAATAAGTGTGGCCTTGGCAAGCAACTAGTCCGAGACATCTGAAGTCACACTTTCGGTACAGTAAGAACTTCACCACAGGATCCCTAGTCTAAGCTACACACAAGTGACGTCACTCTCAGGACGGGTCTCAAGCAACAACCCCACATGCCAGAGCATCGACCAGAAGACCTCATACCAGACCAAAGTCCAGCACCTGAGTAATTCACAACTCTTCAGAAACAAAAAAGAATTCGTTTTCCTGCAAAGTGCACGAATGACACTGCCTTCACGCAGTCTTGAGCCAATCACTGAGCTCTAGAGGCACTAATCTCCCCTCCCACACGACAGCACAAACTCCTGTCGGACCAGGGTAAGAGTTAAGAAACCTGCGACTCTGGAAAAAGAAGAAACCGCCAGTTACTTGCTTTTTTTCCAAGTTTCCACGGAAGGGAAGATGTTTTCCTCCTAACTCACGTCACTTCCCACAGCAACAAGTGAACAGATACAATCTTAAAGATCTTTTTGTAAATCGCATGTGCCTTGACGCTTGTCAGTCATAACTATGAGGTGTAATAAATACTCTATCTCTAAAAGTTCCTCAGACGCCAGAGTTTTTTATACAGCCAAGGTGGCTGATGAAAGTTGGTCACAGGCCGATTTGCAGTATCAGTGAACATGAAAACTTGTGAATTTTTATTACGTGTGGCTCTGCACACAATGCCCAGTTTATGACTCCACTGTGTAGATACACCTCTTCGGTTCGTAGCCCCCAGCTCAGCCTTCAGCTGGTGCCAATGCAGGTATAGCAGCATTGTTCTGCTGAAGACCTGTCTCGACAAGGGTCTGCTCCATCTGCACTGTACAGCTGTGGGCGTGACCGGCAAGATTTAATAAGGGATGGGCTAGCCACCAATTGCATCCAACTCCCAACATGCCGTTTCTGCGAGCTAAGAACCATAAAAATACCTCATGCTTGTAAAGCCCTACCTGGCTCCATCAAGGTCTGCTCAGGCCATTAACTCTCTAGAGTATCGCTCAAGATGCGTCTGGTTGTAACAAATTCTTTAATAATTTTCCGTATATGAAATATACATGAGAGAGTAAGCAGTCCTGTCTCATGTGTGAAGAACATTATTCACCATTTCTTCTGTTTCTGTATATAATCTTGGACTGATTAGAGCTAAGAACCATAAAACTACCTCATGCTTGTAAAGCCCTACCAGGCTCCATCAAGGTCTGCTCAGGCCATTAACTCTCTAGAGTATCGCTCAAGATGCGTCTGGTTGTAACAAATTCTTTAATAATTTTCCGTATATGAAATATACATGAGAGAGTAAGTAGTCCTGTCTCATGTGTGAAGAACATTATTCACCATTTCTTCTGTTTCTGTATATAATCTTAGACTGATTAGAAAACTAGTGTCATCTGCAAGAAAAAAGAACTAATTGTGCTTGTTGTATATTAGTTAGTAGATCATTTACATATTTAAGGAACAAAAGTGGACCAAAGACGGAACTTGGGAAACCCCTAATGTGATTGTACCCCAGCCAGAATAATGTTCCTAGACTATATTAGTACAACTTTCTGCATACTTTTCGTTGAATGTGACGCTATCCACTGGTTAGATATACCATGAGTCCCATAAAAGTTAAATTTATCTCGGGGAATACTGTACACAGCACATTCAAATACCTATATAGTTTGCAGCAAATACAAACCGGCACTATTTTATTATTTAATGCTTGTAAAATTTTATGTGTGAACATATAAATGGCATACTAGATATAACAAGTCTCATGAAACCCAAACTGTGAATTGTTGAGGATATCATTCTAGAATACATCAAGGTTTTGGAAAATGGTGTCAGCAGTGAAACTGTTGGGTTGTTATTGACATCTCTCTTACCAGATTTCTTAAAGAGAGGTTTAACAATAACACATTTCAAGCTCTGTGGAAAAATCCATTGACTTAGAGGAGCGTTGTATATTTCACATATGACTTAGCTTATTATATGGGAACAAATCATTAGTGCTCTATTGTAAGAACATCAAAACCACATGAACCTTAATTTTTGAGAGAATGTACAAAATTCTTAATTTCAGAAGAACATTTGTTGATACAGTGATATGACTGTATATTTTTAGAGTTACTTTTTCAACATATTGCTGCCAAGTTTCTCTTTAGCTGTTCTCCCCCACTCTTTCTACTCTATTCAAGAAATGATCGTTAAATTTATTTGCTACCTACGTCTGATTGTTTATATCCGTTCTATTCAGTTTCAAAGTGAATCGTTTACAAAATCTACACTGAAGTCACCGCAGTCGATTAACTGCTTGCTGCTGTCTGTCAGATAGCCCATTAAGGAATCTAGATTCCTGATAGACAGTTCAAATTTACCAGTGGGGATCTGTATACAGCTACAATTAAAACGGCATTATTTTTCAGGTTTAATTCACAAGCATACACTTATGTGTGCTGGTCACTACAAAATGTACTTCTCTGAGTACGTTTCAACTTGTGTTAAAGTATCTAACAGCTCCTCCTTTTCCGGTAATAGTTCTGTATTAGTAAGCTGCTAAAATGTAATCTTTTACATGTAACTTATCAAACGCTGTGGTTACCTTATGCTCAGATAGGCGCAGCATGTCTATCTTTACAAAGATCTCTATATTCTCTAAACATACATGAAGCTTTTCTACTTTAATTCTTAGTCCTCCAGTATTTTGATTGCATTTTGATGGCAATTTAGGTGATGTTAGTGTTTCATATGCCGGGTTCAGTATCGGAACTGTTAGAATTTTCGAGCTAATGTTCAAGTTGCCTGCTGAATATATTTCTGCAGTAGTTTCGACTTTTTGGACTGTCATCATAAACATTGTCGAAGAATGATCAGTGCTCACAATTCCACTATTATGAATACGTCACCGAGTGGATTTGACAGAATGTACCTCTGTAACAACTTGTAGTATAGAAGCAGTACTACAGACTGATGTGTGGCCTATGAGCTTTTACGACAACGCTACTTACATAACTATACTAAATATGGAACGACAGAGAACCCACCCAGCCCAAAGATATTAGAAAGTAAACGTCGCGCACCTGAGAGATGCTGCAAGTGTTTTAGCAACACATGGAAGGCATGTGAGAGAAAGTTTACTTCTTATAACTCTACTCTGACATGACGGATTCAATATTCTAAGCTAACATGAAGAACAATGTTAATTGACTATTCACACGAAAAAGTTTTTGGCGTAGAATTTTACAAATGTTAAATAATTTCAACTAACTTATCCTAAGAACAACACAGAAACACATGCCCGAGGGAGGACACAAACCTCCAGCGGGAGAGGCCGCGCAATCCGTGACATGGCGCCTCTAACCGCGTGTTCACTCCGCGCGGCAGAATTTTACAGTCAATGGCTGCGGGGCCTACGTAAACTAGATACATCAGGATTAGCGAACTATGTCCAGATCAAGAAAACAAAATCGAATATCTTGTGTCTGAAAAACAAACATATAGGACACAAATTTCGGTCGAGAACGCACGACATTGATTGTTGCGTAAAAGTATTAATTTCTCATACTTCACTTGAAAAGAAGAGGGGGCAGAGGAAACTATTTACACATTTTGAAATAACTATTGCACCGCTCTATCCAGCTAAAATAAAATTATAGAAGTAATACGCTGACTTTTTGCACGACTACTGTACTGTAGTCCTGTTGATAAAAATGCACAGAGGACATTTACGAAATCTTCAAGGGACACTTAAGCGACTGACAGTCTTACACAGCAGATTGATGTAGGTGTTCTACATGCTACAGCAGCACGTAGTTCGAAAAACAAATCGCCTGGGTCAGATAGCACATCTGCGGAGTTTTATCAGGCCTTCCAGGCGCAAATTAGAGCTAAATTGTAAGTATGTAACTAACTTGTAAAGCCGGATTACGATATCCTAAAAGACTTCTTGGAAAGAACGGTTGTACTCGCCCCGAAGTATCAACAAAGTGTGCCTCTCGGAAACCTAGGACCTATCACAGTTCTTAAGAATGACTACAAAATAATGGGCCGTATCCTCACACAAAGGCCCAAACGGATAATGCAAGAGGTCACCACATCCTTCCAAACGAAAATGGACAAGGCCAGTGTTCGAGGATATATCATCCTTCACACCTTTTGTGATGATACACACTTAATAGCAACGACAGAGGTTCTTGCATTGGTGTGAAAGAATATCAATAGAATTCGAAAAGGCTTTTACATGGTAAACCATCAGTACCATTTAGAAGCAATGAGTGCAATGTGCTTCCCACTACGATTTATCAATCTCATTTCTTGAGTACTAAAAAGCGGATAATCATGAAATATCATGATCAACGGTCCGTTAAAGAGCAGCTTTGAATTCCGTATGTAGGCTCTGTTATAAGAAATGAAACTGACATATAAGTTGCACTGTATATTACAAACCAATCCGAACTGTCGTCAGGTGCAAAGCTAAATATGACGAAATCATTTATAATGGGGGTATGACGAGTACTTCTCACGTAAAACAGCTGACAATTAAAAGCGGTCTCCCATACGTAAACGTTAGACACCGAGTATAGGTGTAACAGAAAGCATACCACTATTACCAGCTACAAGATGTAAGTGCCAAGCGTATAGAAAAAGCGCAGGTGACTGCTGCAAATAAGAAGGGTAAAAGAAGGGACCCGCAAAATTACAGACCAGTATCCTTAACATCGGTCTGCAGCAGAATTCTACAGCATATTCCTGGTTAAAATATAATAAATTTCCTAGAGACCTGAAAGTTCATGGCCGAGAGACAGCACGGCATCTATCGCACGAAACCTAGCTTACTCTTTTCTCGCATGAGATACTGCGAACTATGGATGAAAAGCCACAGGTTAATTCCATGTTTCTAGATTTCCGATTAGCATTTATACATAATACCCCACTGCAGGCTGGTAACGAAGGTACGTTCACACGGAATAAGCTGTTAGATGTCTGACTGGCTAGGAGACCTCGTAACAAATAGAATGCAGTATGTTGTTCTCGACGGTGTGTGTTCATCGGAGGCAGGGATAACATCAGGAGTGCTCCAGGGAATTGTGACATGACTGTTGCTTTTTTCTATATACATAAATGATCTAGCAGACGAGGTGGACAGACATCTTCGGTTGTTCGGTATTGATGCTGTGGTATACAGGAAGGTGTTGAAAATAATGACTGTAGGTCGATACAATATGATCTAGAAAAAATTTCTAAGTAGTGTGATAAATGACAGTTTCGTTTTCATGTGGAAAAAATGTAAGTTAATGCGAATGAGTAGGAAAAACAAACACTTAATATTCGGATACAGTATTAATCATGTCCTGCATGATACGGCGACACCGTTGAAATATCTGGGCGTAACGTTGAAAAGCGATATGAAATGGAACGAGCATGTGAGAACTGTGGTAGGGAAGGCGAATGGTCGACTTCGGTTTATTGGGAGAATTCTAGGAAAGAAATTACGGCTCATACGGAGGCATATAGACGGTAGTTTTTCCCTCGCTGCATCTGTGAGTGGAATGGGAAAGGAAACGACTAGTTGTGGTACAGGGTACCTTCCGCCAAGCACAATACGGTGGCTTGCGGAGAGCGTATGTAGATGTAGAGGAAAGTATTAGCGAGCAAACGTGCTGCAGTCCAAGCACAGAGAATGAGGAAGCTGGACGAGGTTGGGAGAGTAGACTTGCAGATGCACACATAACATCCAAATTCAGCTATATGGCCCAAGTTTTATCAATACCAAAGAAAGAATCAATGAATATAATGTCGGCATTATGACGTTACGTAAACCGTGGCAATATTTTTACAGCGAAATCGGACAATTTTTCGCTCCCGGCCGACAATACTGGATTAAACTTGACTCATGTCATTTTTGAGTCTTAAGCTTTATTCGTCTGTAGCCACCTCAAGATATAGACGAAGTTTAACGATCCATTTGCTGATTGAGAACATTCATTTAACTACAAACCCGCCCATACATGTGCAGCACATTCCAAACGGATTTAATCATTTAAGGTAGCTTTTAATGGAATTTGGCTATAGCTAAGCGAAACTCCGTACTAGAAATATGACAAAAGTAAAAAGTATATACCAAAAAAGGAATAAAAGAAAATAAACGTAATAGTATAGAAATACCAACATTCCGAGTGGACCGCGATATGGAAAAAACGTTAGCAACTATATTTATCTTTGAACGTGAATTAAAATACATCAATCAATTTCTAACTTTATGCCATCCACCTATGGGAGTCGTCGCTGTGTACGTCTTGTAACTTAAGGGATACTAAGGAACACAGATTTGTATATGAAAAAATAAAGCACGCCTGGGACACCATTAGGCGGGAGTTAGCTTGTGTATCTAGGACAGCTCCAAGGAATGTTACATCAGCACACTGATGGCATCTGGATGGGGCAATAAAGCTCAACATGAAAAGAAATGCCATCAGTTAACTTATGAAACGTACAATCCATTACATCCTGACCACAGATACCAAATGCAAGGAAGACTTGTGGCCATATCTTATCACACAGAAGCATAATCCGCCCAAGGCGAAGAAATATAAAGAGTCTTACTCTAACTTTTTAAATGAAAACAGTTGTGTAACACGCTAGTATAACTTTGGCTCAATACTCGTGCGCCGTTAACAGACCAGTGTTTTTATTTATTTATTTATTTTTCTCTCCGTCGCTACTTTGGATTCATGACAACGACCAGAAAGAAGGGATACAAGTCAATAATAATAGGATGTAAGTAATGAAGTTCAGATATTACATCATATACAAATAATAAGCAGCACAATGTAGGTAGAGTAAGAAACGATACTATTCTATTAATTTTGCAATGTGTATCTCATTTTCAGAATTTTCCAGTCAAGAAGAAGACGTTTATTTGTCTTGCAAGAAGGCTTTTCTTATAATTGATATCTTAGTTATTTTGTGTATAAATTCCTTCATTTTGATTTGCAGTTACTTGTATTGGCCGTGTTTGTAGTTAAACTGATAAAAACGGTGTTTTGCATAACTAGCGGACCTCACATCCAACAATTTTAAATTCCTTATTTGAAGCTTACAAGAAAAATACAAAATTTAATGGAAGCTGAAGCGAAAATATTACATCAAGAAAAAAAAGGAAAAAGAAAAGTGAGAGAGAGAGAGAGAGAGAAAGAGAGAAAGGAAAAGGTAGCACAGAAGCGCACTTTCGAATTTTCGCAGTCTGTTTTCCAATCCAAACTTATGCTTTTTTATTTCCTTGTGTTGTGGCAGAATTACGTGACATCAGTGGCATGAATATTTTGGTGGTATTGAGAAATACAGTTGAATCACTTATAAGAGAAATAAGCTTTTCAAATCTTATTAAAAACAGATTTCACCACACACTGTTCTCTAACATTAATGTGGTCCTACGTTAAAAGCCTGAGTAACCAGCATTTGCAGCGCGGACTGCTGCGAGACGTGCGGGAGAGAGTCAGTTAGGTGCTGAAATGTACCAACAGGGGTTTCTCGGTTGGGTTTTAATCCGTGGAGTTTGGTGGCCAGGGCTGTACGGTAAACTAATCCTGATGCTTGTAGAGCCACGCACTTCACGAGAGCTGCGTGACATGTTGAACTATCCTGCTGCACGATTCCTTTGTGACGAGAAAAAAACTAAATTCATGTAGGTGTGTATTTGGTGCCCAAGGTTAGATGACTCTTTTATTGACCCATTGTGACTTCCAGACTGACAAGATCACTCAGAGAATGCCGCGAAAACGTTCACCAGACCCAGTTATGAGCATTCACTGGAAGCAACTGAAACATTGCATCTACATCTACATCTACATCTACATTGATACTCCGCAAGCCACCCAACGGTGTGTGGCGGAGGGCACTTTACGTGCCACTGTCATTACCTCCCTTTCCTGTTCCAGTCGCGTATGGTTCGCGGGAAGAACGACTGTCTGAAAGCCTCCGTGTGCGCTCTAATCTCTCTAATTTTACATTCGTGATCTCCTCGGGAAGTATAAGTAGGGGGAAGCAATATATTCGATACCTCATCCAGAAACGCACCCTCTCGAAACCTGGCGAGCAAGCTACACCGCGATGCAGAGCGCCTCTCTTGCAGAGTCTGCCACTTGAGTTTATTAAACATCTCCGTAACGCTATCACGGTTACCAAATAACCCAGTGACGAAACGCGCCGCTCTTCTTTGGATCTTCTCTATCTCCTCCGTCAACCCGACCTGGTACGGATCCCACACTGATGAGCAATACTCAAGTATAGGTCGAACGAGTGTTTTGTAAGCCACCTCCTTTGTTGATGGACTACATTTTCTAAGCACTCTCCCAATGAATCTCAACCTGGTACCCGCCTTACCAACAATTAGTTTTATATGATCATTCCACTTCAAATCGTTCAAATCGTGCCTCCGTAACAGTAACTGCAACGATACATTACGTAACTATAACCACATGTTTATGCAGCAATATCTGGGGAAACACTCACAGTTCTTGGAATTAACACCATCATTGCGCTACATTACTGGTAGAGCAGTGTGAGCATAGCCTAAGCAATATCCATGTATCTTAGCTAAGCAGTGAGAGAGTTGTGCGCGGAGCTCTGTTGCTCATGCGGAGTGTGCGCTTTTTCTACCACAACCGAAGATAGTCTGGGCAGCGAAAGAATTGCGGACGCACCTCTGTTGGCCGATGGGCTGTGTGCGCGTTTTTTAGCCACAAGCGATGCTAGCTTCGGACGTGGATATGATACATAGTAGCACAATGCGTCAGTAAGGGTATAATAACGATGTAGTATAGACTACCCCTACGTGTATTAACAAAGAATTTTTACCTAAGCAGTTTTGTGCGTATTCTTTCTCAGAAAAGGAGATAAATAAAAATGGACTGCCAATACCGGAACAACAGAACTTGGGTTAAAAAAAAAGAAAAATAACAATAGATATTTGCAGTGTACCATTTGTACTCAATGTGAGTAGTTAGTCTGTAGCGATGACCTAAATGTGTGTTTTCCTGGTAGCGTTTGCTGTCTGGAAAAGACTGAAATGCAAGTTCCACAAAAACAGGGAACAAGCATTTGGGAATTAGTGAAGTCCGTAACTGAGCACGGACTGTCAACCATCTACAATCGACTGTAACTATAGCTACTTTTGTGAAAAGTAGAGGAGAAACTGCGTTTGATGACCAGCTGAAAAATGAAATAACTCTACACAATCAAAAAGTAAAGCGGAACAAGAACATCCTTAAAAGATTTATTAGTGCAGTGAAGAGGTGGCCTTTAGCCGAAGCAATGAAATAATATGTTTTATTAATCAGATAAATTATGTTGTAACAAACAGCAGAATGTAATCCTGGTTTGTCGAAGCTCATAGAAACCTCTACTGTTTTAAATGATTTTCTAATTGAATTCAAAATGATCTAATGAAGGTCGTACATACAACCGTTCTGTCAGCTATAAAACAAGAAACTGTACATGTCCCTTTTCTAGCCATCGTGGTTTCCGAAACTTCAGAAGTGGAAAATGAAGCATGTTTTTTTTTATTCTCCTGCATTATGCATATGAATGAAAGATTCTTGGTGTTGTGATGTAGGTAGTCACACTCGTGCCAAGGCTATTGCAGAACATATCCAGCACTTCTTGTCGGAATTCTAATGTACTGAAAAACTTATTACACAAACATCTGACGGGCGGCGACTATGGCGGGAAATTTGAATAGAGCTCAAGCATTAATCAAAGTCATATATCCTGACACCATAATTTTTTTACTGTTATACTAATTTATAGAACCTGATTTTGTACGTCGGACCAAAACTCATCCAGTCAATTTTGCTACGTTGTTTTGCACACGTCTGCCCAACGTGATGGAATTACTCACGACGATTGGTGAGCACTGAGCGTAGAAACAGACATAAATTTTGTAATGTAATGCCATAACAGAACATCCACGAGAAATTGATTCACCTATTTTAGCACTTTTTGAAGGTTTCAAATTTGTTTTTGTCTTGGACACTGTGGGGCGGCGGGTGGAATTATATTGTTATAATATAGATAGAATGTTACGTAGAAATGCAGAATAATTGTTGTTATTTAAATATGTAGAAAAAATGCGTTTTGTAGATAGGAAAGATGAAGAATGAGTGAGACATGAAAAAGAAAGAAGATCTCACACAGCTGGGACTGCACAGCTGCCACACTGTGTAGAGGTTACAGAACAACCTCCTCCCTACAGAATTCATTCACTACCTATGAATTTCTTTAGGTCGATCACGTTCCTGAGACCTAATATCTTTTTACTCTTAGGGTACTCTAGCCTATATGCATTAGCATGTGGTTTTTCTATGATCCTGAAAGGTCCTTGGTATAGGAACATGAATTTCTTTGTTTCTGCATTTATTTTCTTTGATTTTTCCTTGGTTTTGACAAGGACTAACTGACCTATTTCAAAACTTGTGGGTACAGCTTTTGCGTCATGACGCTTTTTCCTTTCTTTCTCTGTGTTTAGCGTACTTTTACTAAGATTAACACCTTCGTCCCAATATCTCCTATTTTTCAGAACTCGTATAGGCAGCTCTTAAGTTTCATCATTAGTTACTACATGTTTATCACTAAAAGGTACCGTAATTACTCCGGTTATCGGGAACACCATTTTTAACTGGCTTCTTTCAAAGTCAACAACACTATGATATTTTGACAAGAAATCTATGCCAATTAAAACCTCAATACTGAGATTGTTTACAATTAAGCATGGATGATCAATTAAATTACCATTAATATCAATGGGCAGTAAAGCTTCTTGCTTTACCGTTTTTGACACCTTGCCAGTAGCACCAATTATTCTTAGTCCTGATACCCTCATTACTGTAAGCTTGTCTTTACCAGGTAATGCATCGAAGAAGGACTGAGATATCGCACTCACCTCACTTCCACTGTCTAAGAGACAACGTACATTGATACCCAACATATTCACTATTATTATAGGGTGGCTTATTTTAGGTTGTACAGGAGGTTCATCAAACTCATCCAATAGTTCCTTTTGGATTTGTCTCCAGCTTAAGTGATCGACATCTGTCTTCATTACATTTAGGTCAAAGCGTGTAGGGGTTTCCTGAATTAGATTTTCAGCTGCCTTTTCCAGTCGGTCTATTAATTTCAAATCGAAACACCGCACGACTTCATTAGATTTAGTTTGCTGAACATGACCCAAATTACTGTAGTCTGAGCGATTCTGCGCCTCCAGACCGGGCATAACACTAGTTACAGCTAAACCACTTTCATTATTATCGTCGGGTTTCTTCTCAAGTGAAAACTGGTCACAGCTACTGGGTTCACCGACCCCCAACAGGCTATCCTCTACACCCTCCCTTACCTCCTTTCCTAAATCTATTAGTACACTATCAACATTCTGCACAGGCACTTTAGATAAGAGCACATCATCCTCATCGTAAATATAAGCATGAATTTCTTCTGCTTCTTCACCTGAAAATTCAGTATTTTGTAGCTCTTCCCTACTGTTACACTGCTGCGCCTTCTCTTTCTCTTCCCACTTAGAAAGCGTCTCCAACACGGTATCTATCAAATACTGTTAATGATCTAATATTTCTGCTGTGTCCTTAGATGCTACCGACCCCTCATCCACATGTTCATTCTGAGTATTCTGATCTGTCTTACCAATTACTGTAACTACTGGCTTAGGAAAAGTAACCGCCTGGTGAGCGCCAGTGTCCTCATAGACGGGAACTAGTTTTCCTGCCTTGGCCTACTACTGTTTCCTTTATTTGTACGATAGTTAACTGGCACAGCATTGCTTTCCGCACTGTTGTTTACATGCATAATTTTGTTCGGAACAAAATTACTATCATTTGGATGCCTTTGTTGGTTCTGATAATTATTTCTCCAATTCCTACCTCTCTTAGGATAGCGAACACCTACTGTTCTGATGTTTACATTGCCATTCTCCTCGTTCTTAAAATTACTACTAGTGTTATTACCATTTCTCTTATTACGTGCTTGCTCCTCATTGGCAGCAACACGCTCTACACGTTCCAAATACTCAATGAAACGATCAAGATTGTCTCTAGGGGCAGATATAATTCTAGTTTGCCAATACCATGGCAGTTTGGCTTCAAGACCTAGTATTATCATTTCAGGTTTTAGCTTTTCGGCCAAATGTGACAAACGTGAGATCCATGACCTAGCAAACTCTTTAATAGATTCCTTGCCTGCATTGAAGCGTTTTCCACTCCAAAATTCTCTCAACACTTCATTTTGCTTATTGCTAGACCAATACTCATTAATGAAAGCTGTTTTAAACTCCGCTTATCTTTTACACTTCAACATAACATCAGCTGACCGACGCATGGCGTCACCTGCTAAATGGCTTCTAATAAATGAGATTTTCTCTCGTTCAGACCAAGTTGGTGGAATCACATCTTCAAAATCGTTCCAGAAATCTAGCGGGTGGATATTTTTATCTGGATCGAACCGCAAGAACTGCCGACCACCGATAAAAGCGGCGTTTGCAGCTACAACTTGTTGTATACTACCATTACCAGAAGTTACTGAAGCTACTTTACTCTCAATGTTAGCAATGTTAGTACTAATATTTTCTACTCTCATTTCAACATTATCTATTTTTTGCACAATATGAGTAGTATCAGTTTTGATTGCATCTACTTCTGCTTGACACATGTTTACTTTTGTATTAACATCTTTAAACCTATCTGAGCACAGTTCAGATTCCGCCTCGATCTTTTCTGTTAACTTGTGCTCCAGCTTCGCATCTTCCATTTGGAAGTCTTTGCGAACCTCAGCAACTTCGGATTTTACTGTTTTATACATCTCAGATAACTGTTGAGCAACCTTTTTCTTAATATCCTCATGGTTGTAATCAATTTAATAATTTAAACTGTCCAGATCCTCTTTTAACTTATTGCAACCAGCCTTGAAGGTATTGTCTATTTCCTCAAATCGTTTATAAAAATTAGTTTGCCTGGCCACAATTCTGTTATTTACCTCAATTATATCGGATTTTAACTCAGCTATCATTCTAGCATTACTGCCTGACATTTTTGCATTACTGCTTTTGACCTCAGTTATTTCAGACTTTAATTCAGCTGTCATTTTAGCATTACTGGTAGCTATTGCTTGTAATATAACATTTAAATCAGTAGCCCCAGTATCTTTGGGTTGCTCACTAGTTGGTTTTTTATCACACTCAGGTGACGAAAAACTAGCTCCGATACCAGAATCATCAAAACTAAATGAAACATCTGATTGATCAGTCATATCTAACTTCTCCTTCTTAAACTCTACCATCTCTGATGACTGTTTCATTTTTAATTCATCAGAGAAACTACCATCCAATAAATTAACAATTTCTGATTTCTGCTTTACTACAGGGGTCTCTATTATTGAATCATTGCCCCTTTTCATACTACTGTCAGGAGACAATACTTCATATTTCACCTTAACATTACTATTTCCATGCATATTTACACTTGAATCGTTGTCTGGATTTACAGTTCCCTCAACAGACATAGGTTCTGATTTAAATTTAACCTCGGTTTCTTCTGGCTGTTCCATCGCCAACAGTCTTTTAGTGCAGGTTAGTAAAATTTTTAACAGCTTTTCACTTAACTTAGTTCCTTCTGCACGACGTATGGCGTTGCCTGCGCGGCGTACGAGGATTAGTGATGCGACGCAGCGCGTTGAACTGCAGACGGCACTTCTACGGCTGCTGTGTGTTTGCGTGGCCCGCACCTGCAGGCGCGGCTCCGGTTGCTCCAGCGGACGACTACGGTGAGGCGAAACTGGCTTCTCGCAATGCCAGCAGTGCAGCTAGACTCAGTGCCAGCTCCGTCAATCCAGATGCGTTGTTAATCCAATTGCGTCGTCCACATGCACACGTAACACTATCACTATTCTATTACTCAGTTGCGCGTCGCATTTCACTCCCGAATCCGAATATTTTAAAATCACTTTCACTTTTAATCAGTTTCTTTCCCGGTCGATGCACCAATTGTGGGGCGGCTGGTGGAATTTGTTGTTATTTAAATGTAGATAGAGTGTTATGTAGAAATGCAGAATAATTGTTGTTATTTAAATATGTAGAAAAGATGCATTTCCCAGCCGATGCACCAATTGTGGGGCGGCGGATGGAATTAATACTTGTTAATTAATATTTGGTTTGTAATGTAGAATTGTTATGTAGAAATGGAAAATAATTGTTGTTATTTAAATATTTAGAAAGTAATGCAATGTAGAAGAGATGCATTTCCTGGCCAATTAACCATATGTGGGGCGGCGGGTGGAATTAATTGTTGTTAATATAAATGTTCCTGTTATTTATGCTGTCTTTTGCCGTTCTCAACACTAGCTCTCTAGCTACGATATTGGCAACCAGAAAGTGATTAGCAAACGTGAAGCCTGTAATTAGAATTCCTAGTGCCCACTTCATCTGAGAAATACACTTACAGCTACAGCTTATAGCTCTGAGGAATTAGGAGATGGTCTGGGATTCATAATCGAAAACGATCCTGTAAAAACGTTCGCTATATTCTGAAAGTCACAGATAAAAAAAAAAAAAAAGGATCCACACAATCCAACTACCAGAGCAGTTCAGAGTCTAATGCGCTGATGCAACTATAACTGTCCAAATTAAATGTTTAAGTGAATGCTCGCCATAATTTGATGATAATGTTCATCAAACGCCATGCTAAATAATGGTAGAATGTCAGTCCCGTGGCGGCACGTGAAAATACGACATACGCAAACTGAAGATATATCATTAAAGTTATCCCAGAATTAACACTTCACTCGAAAACGATTTCATGGTTACGCGTATCCCGAGTAACTTATTACGGCATCCGAGGCTGTTTATAGCAATGATACCGACGCGACGCGACTCCCGGCACAGGTGGTGTGCTATTCAGCGTCTGGAGAGAACTGGGGCCTTGCTTCCTCACGCAGCGTTCTTATATATAAAGCTGCGGTGCGGACGGCTAAGGGAACGCCTGATCAAATCGGCTCTCCCTTTAGCCGCTGGGCTAGTAATGCACCACATTAAGTTATTGAATAAATCGTCGCTTCCTTTGCTGATGGCCGATGAAGGTCTCAATTTAAATGTGCATTCAGCACACAGGTAAGTAATCATAATAAAAGTGTGACGTGGCTAAGTCAATTATTTTGGGCGAGATAATTAATTTAATTACACTACACGCAGTAGACGAACTCTGAACTTGCCCTTTGGAGATACGCTATCGCTATAGTTATATAGTTATTGAGTTTAAACTTCTCACATCTTTATGATTATAGCGGATCTCCATTCTACTTAAATTTAAACATCCTAGCCTTATTTATTAGCCTACTTAATCTATCTTGCTTCCTTAATTTTTAAGACAAAAACCAGAAAATCATGAATTTCAACAAAAATTTTAATTTGTGAGATCCAGAACACTGTTTCTACTAAATTATTATGAAAAAGGAATCTAAATATAAATTTTTAAGTCTCTAGCTCTTTTCTGTTGCGCCAATGATTTTTACAGAAAAAACGTCCAAATTTCGAAAATGGTTAAGTTATTGAAATTACTTCTGACATGCCAGAAACGTTTCAGGTTATTTATTTGATTTTAAAAGTATTGCGCAACATTTGTGACGTCAGAGCTAGTTACAGCGGACTAGGCTGGCACACAATGGAAAGACTGATGAGAATTTTATAAGGCGTGAGTAGGCTGCTTCCCTACAACACTTTGGACAAAATATTTCTCTACAGTGATGTGCTGTGCAACGTCCTGAAGAACCAAGCCAGTGATATTTTGTACTGTGAACAAAAAATTCAAGAAACTCGCCGCTTCATGGTGAAGAAGTTTTTTAAGAAAATCTGTCTCATGTGGGAGAACCTTCGAAGAGCAAAAATATCAACTATCAATGTATCTATAGAGAAGTTTTTCATAACATTCATACTCACTTGGATTCAAGATTTCAAGATTAGTCTAAATCGAAATTTTAAAAATGTACTGTCACATGATAACTGTGGATAATACTGTAACCAGTTTTCCGAAAGCATCTTCCAAAGTCACTTAGTTACAAATAGAAAGTTCGACGCCACTCGATTGAAAAATGAGCTCTCGGCATTGTACTCAAGATTTTAGAAATAAAACCAGCAGTCAACTTGCAAAACTACAGACCACTAACTGATCGCCGAAGAAAAGGTTTCCAGCAGTTCAATACTTTAGTGTTATTATTGAACACAATTTCTGTGAATACGTCCGCAATGAAAACCTCGTTCTCAGCTGTAAACAGAATCAATGGCAACTCTAGAAATACTACTGGAAAAGAGAGACTGTCTCATCTCGGCTTTCAATTAAAACTCGCATATTCAAGGAACTCAGAAAGGAGGAAATTTCTTTAAAGAGGTCCTTACCAAATTTGCCTCCCCAGAGAGAATCATGGAATTTCAATTCCGCTGATCTTGCAGAGTTGGTTTACCAAGCCGTCAGAGTGGAAGTTAAAGCCAGAAATTCGAAAATTTTTGTAAAAGACTGCTTGTAATACAAATTGAAAATATTGTAATTATTTCAGTAGCTATTATTTCAATTTAAATTGTAACCAGTTATTTCAGTCTTATTTATGTAATTCTAAATATTATGAACAGTGAGTGTTATCGAAATGAGCCTATCCTCTGAGTTACTGCTGTTTACTTAGAATTTTAATATTAACATGATTAATTAATTAACTATTAATATAATTACAGTTAATAATAATATGCAAATAAAATTACAGAACATAAATATAATATTTATGGCTTCGGCTATCTAAATGGTCACCGCACGTTACTGCCAGACCATAACGCTGCCCCCTCCAGCCTGATCCCTCCCGACGAGTGTGCGAGTGGGGCAAGGTGTTTGCTTTCAAACATTTCACGCCGCACACGCCAATGGCCATCTGTCCGATGGAACATAAGACGTGACTCCTCTGACAGGGCCACCTACCGCAATTTAGAGGACGTCCAGTTGCGCTACTGATGTGCAATTTTCAGCCTCCTCCGTCGACGAACGGCAGTCAGACATCTGCTTCGAGGCCAATACTCAGCAAAGTTTGCTGACCAGTCGTTGAGGAGGCCCATTTGGTGGTCTCCTGGTTCATCAGGGCTTTCAGTTGCTCAACAGTTGCTTGTCTATTCGCCATTACGCATCTCCGCATCCGTCGTTCACACCTGCCATTTATGACTCGTGGTTCATAAAAATCGACTCGACACCGATTTTGAACGTTGCCATTTTGCCATTAACGTATACCTTAAATATAGCGACACACGATCAGTTTACAGACTTTGACATTTCGGAAATGCTTATACCCTTGGCCCGAAATCCCATGATCATGTCTTTCTGAACGCCAGATAAATCGTTCCATTTGCGCATTACAGCAACGACTGCACTGTTTGATGTGTCTCTCCTACACGCTTTATATACCTTCCGGTGCTAGTGCAGAAATCCGCCGTCTGTGAGCGGTTACGGAAAGATGACGTCGAATGTAGGCGGTGTTATAATTAACAATAATTTTTGATCTGGTGTCTGCTTTAATACTTGAAGGAAACTAGTGTCTTCCCAGGGTGACATCTACCACAAAAACGTCCCAAGCAAAATAATTCGAAGCACCACGAGGAACGTGTGAAGACGCATATTCCAGGGCCACATCTTTAGTGTGAATGTCATTGGGGAAAAAGCCTCATAAACGTTGGTGAATACCTCGATATCTGGCTGTAATTTCGCAGCAAACAGAGCATTTAAAAATAGGTTCTCAGAAGCTACACCATGTAGTCGATTACGGATCCAGGCGTTTATTTTCTTAATTACTTCCCTTCTACTTAAACACGTCATTGATGTTTGCTGCGCGATGAGGAAAGGCCACTACTGTTTTGCGTGAAAGTAATTTTCACCTGTCAGTAAAAGTATACTTTGATGACTCAAAGGCATACTCTCTGGCGGAATTATTTTTAGTGAACACATCATCAATATTTTAATTTCATCGACAACCAGTCCAGCGTATAAGGAGGAATAGCTTTGTCCAGTTCAAAAACCATTAGACCGATTATTTTTCAAAAGTTTTTACTGATTTACTGAAGTTATTCTACCCAAAAATTACCCATCGCATGCCGTTAAATTCATTTTAACACATGCGTTACAGTAAGTCTTGTTTTTAGGACATAATCCAGTACTTCAAAACGCTGATGACAAAAATAATTTGCTAGATGCAAATGCGTCACGCTTAAAGCAGAGCAGAAGAAGGTAAACTTAGTAAAATATATAATGAAAAAATGTCCCTTTTGAATCTGGGATAAAATACCGTTAATTTTGTTGTTTGGCGATCGGAATTTTAATGAGACGACGTATAACAGACCACTACTGACACATGAATAAACCGTCTACTTTTTGTTCATGACTTGTCTGTAATTAGTCCCGAACAAGATTTTAGTTACGTATGATCGGAATTTGTTGTAAAAGACACCAGGCTGTTTACAAATTTAGTTTGTTGGATCACACTGATGTAATAGTCAACATTTAATTGATCTCGATTCTCCCATGGACACCTGTCTCAATTTTGACTGTAGTCTTCTATAATTAGTAAATTCGTGTAAATTCTCCATTTCTACTTACTCTAGAGTGGTTAACGCTTGATTTTTCTGCTAACTTTTACACATATCATGTATACACTGATGAGCCAAACATTATAACCGCAGGATTAATTGCTTGTTTGTCCGATTTAGAAACGAAATACATCACTGATCCTGCTTATCAGGGATCCGACAGTTTGTTTGTAGGTTTGTGTGGGTAGGCATTGGAACTCAAAGCACAGGTCATATAATTAGCGTGAATAATGTATTTTGCGTAAATAACAGGCCACTCATTTGCGTACGCTATGATGGCACCAATAGCGACCCAGATGGGTTCTGAAGGATTTATATCAGGTGAATTTGGTCGCCGAGACATCAACGTGAGTTCACTGTAATGCTCCTCAAACCACTGTAGCAGGTTTCTGTCTCCGGGACACAGACACTTGCAGTTCTGAAAGATGACACCGCCATCGGGGAATCGAGCAGGAAGGGATGCAGGTGGTTCGCAGCTGTCAGCGTGTCTTTGATTACTACCACATGTCCCATGCAAGCGCAGACGAACGTCTCCCTTAGCATAATACCGCTCCCACCAGCTTGCGTGTGTGGCGCGCTACACGTTTCGAGCCGATGTTCAGCGCGATGACGGCGTTTGTGGGTGCCAGCGTCGAAGCGTAGTAAAAATGTTACTCTCCCGAAGAGCCGTCACCTTTCCAATGATCGACAGTCGAATCCCTATTGTCCTGTCCCCACTGCAACCGTAATTGATGATGTTGTTGGGTGAACATCTGGACATAGGGGTGGTCTGCTGCGGAGCTCCATGTTCAACAACGTAAGATAAACGGTGTGGTCCTAAACACTTGTGCGTGCACCAGCCCTGTCCTCTTTGGCAGAGATGCCCAAGATCACCGTCTATCCTACAGTGCAGACGACCCTCCGAATCCCGCGTTCTGTGAAGAGTCGTAAGCGTCCCACCATTTAGCGCCTAGCGGCAGTTTCACTGTAGATGCTCAAGATAGTACCACATGAACATTAGACCAGCTTCGCCGTTTCCCAGATATTCGTTCACACGCTTTGTGTATTAATAACCTTTCCTTTGACAAAGTCCATTACCTCAGTGGATTTCCCCATTTGCAACCCATATCTTAGCTAGGATGACCCCCCCCCCCCCCCCCCCACCAGTCTCTGCTGTGCTTACGTACTTTTTCATAGCACATCATGGGCCCGAAATGTCATCAGGTGGCATCCAGCCTGACCGTGGGCAGTTGTCAATGTTTTGTCTTATCAGTGTATAGTTATTAATTAATAACCACACGAATTCTTAACACAGTTCTTCCCGTCAACCACGTCTCTAGCGTTTATAGCATCTGATGACTCATTTTACGATCCGACCGACACCCCTAGCTCCAGACTACAACCTGCCCACCTCTGGCCCCCCTCGTTACCCACAGGAAAAATCCGGCGCGACTCGATAGTGCCCCCGTTGCCTCAAAAAAGGCCTACCGAAAGTTCCAGAATGTCGTACTTGCCGTCTAGGCCACGCTAATCAAAGAGAATAGTGCAGGCACAGTATTCTTAAGAGCTACAGTTATGATTGAACTTGTTTGTTGGTCTTTCCTAGCCACGTGTTTGTCCCACAAGCTCGCAGATATACCACCACACAAGCATCTCGAAGGCCCAACGGAACCGACCGGCCCCCGTGCTATCCTCAGCCCTTAGGCGTCGCCAGATGCGGATAAGAAGGAGCCAGTGGTTAGCACACCGCTATCCCGGCCGTCGTCAGTTTTCGTGACCTGTGGCGCCACTTTTCAGTCACGTAGCTCCACAATTGGCCTCACAAGGGATCAGTGCACTACGCTTGCCAACATGACTCGGCAGATCCGGACGGTAATGACTCATCCAAGTGTTACCCAAGCCGGACAATGCTTAACTTCGGTAATCTGACGGGAAACGGTGTTACCAATGCGGCAGAGCCGATGGCTCGGCTTAGCAACAAAATTTGTGAAATTTAACGTCGCTTTTGAAGCAGCTGACGCAAAGTATTTTGTTCCTAGTTTGTCAACGCAGACAAATCATTTCCTACATTCACTTTAGCTCCGTGTACATAGAAGAAAAAGCATGCAAGACACTGGCTGAGGTAATGGTTGAAATTGAAAGATAAATATTCCCATGAAATATAATGAAACTTCTTGAAATAACGCAACGTGGAACATCGTCCGTGGAAAAACATGAGAGTTTCAAAATTTCTGATTGTACTCCCGCTTGTATGTTGCGCGTAGAACATTGATCATCATCTTGTGTCTCCCTGAGTAACATATGGTTGGCAAAGACGCAACACCTCTGCCATTTTGGTAATCGCCAACGTTCTTTTATTTTTATCCATGTACCCTTTTGGTCGTAGTTTCCACGTTACGGAAACTCACGATATGTCACTCAAAATTTCTCTCCAAAATCGTCTACGCTTAGTGAGGGTAGGAAATTCTCTCCAGGTTAACAACCACCGTTAGAAATTAAATTTGTAGAGCCACGACAAGTCGCATGTAACTTACATGTGACTTGCAGAGGCTCTGCAGTTTTTATTAGGGTCTACGTTTGTATAAAAAAATGAGGAACATAGCAGCACACTATCAAATATTCGACAATATTAGTGAATGCCAACATATTATTTGGTCGTTTATATTAATCTTCATAAACAGGGGCGGCTACAGCTGGAAAGTTTGGTTTATATTTATTTGTAAAATGAAGGATAATAGAAACAGTATACAGACTGATAGATTTAAACAATGAGCCATGACACAAAGATACGTATTACAAGAGTTGAAAGATGTAAATATTGAAACGAAGGTAGAGTAGCGTAGGGAGGTAGTACAGCACAATTAATGAGAAAAGAAAAAATATTGAAGTTACACGTAACTGAAAAAGAAATGTAAAAGGAAGTGGAAGAAGCACAAAGAGTGTGTTCTACAGTTTAAAAAGTGTAATGTACATTCTTGCCAATTTATATTCTGAACAGACTGACTGCTTTCACGCCAGTACGAATGTATTCCGAGAACAAAGTAGTGTAGAAATTAATTAGCGCTTTTCTCACATGACACCATGAAAGACATTATTAGGAAAGGGGGGTGGAAGCAGTGTGTGTTCACCCGTCAGCAGATCACATATTTATTTACAAAAGGAGGATAATATAACATACTAAACAAAATTTGTGACTTGCATGAATATTTTTTGGTGGAGAAGACGTAGCAGGTTGCTCTGGATGATGAGTCATTGACAGAAATTGAAATAAGTGACAGCTTTCCCCATGGGAGGATAGTGGTACACATTGTGTTCATATTAAATACTACTGATCTGGCTGGCAACGTTAGTATTAACAGCAGATTTTTTTGTAGGTGGTGCTGTTGACTATAATGAAGTACTATCTGAAGGAAGCTGCATAGTAATATGTCATCAAAAATTTCTAATATTTCATAGAGACGTAAAGATTGGCACTTCACTTTGACTGCTGAGGAGTGGACAACTGGGCACTTGATGAAATGCAGAAAAGTACAAGCTTCCGACATGAACTTAAGTTAGTCACCAATCCAGTCAGCAGTCAGCTCCTACAAAACAGCTGGTAGTATTAATTTGTGGGAGTATAGAGTGAATGATCACACAGGATTATTGGAGGTAAGACAGGAAGGAATCATCGTTTCACAGTCACGAGCCTGGGAAAATGCCCTAAACCTCAAAAGGAAATTGCATCTTAACTTAGAATATTGCTGAAGTATGTGTGATCCATCCAATCAAATTTAACAGCGGTTAACGCATGTTCGTTTGAGTCACAGAACTGTCCGGAAAGCTGAATTTCCCGACGCTTGAAGGCAGACTAAAATTATCCCGCGATAAGCTCCTTACAACGTTTCAACAGGCGGCATCAAGAGAAAAACCCATATTCTCCAACCCTCTGCTCATTGCTGCCGCAGGGACCGTCATTAAAAGTTTAGACTAAATACGTGCAATGCACAGAGGAACATTCAACCTCTCATACTTCGCGTGCTCTATAAGCAATTGCAACGGAAAGAAACGCTAACGTGCTGCAACGCTAAGCTCCCTCTGCATGCACCACAGTTGTAGGGAGACGGGTAAGATTAGAAGAGTACTAGAAAGGAGGGCCCTGTCGTGTTCTTAAACACACATCAAAAAAAGCATTTCCGCAATTTCTATTGCCCATGAAAAGCACAGTTGCATTTTGTACCAGCATGCAGCGAGACCCTTAGAGGTAGTGGTCCAGAATGCTGTAAACATCGGTACCTCCAATACCGAGTAGCACGTCCTCTTCCACTGATGCATCCCTGAATTCGTCGTGGCATACTGTCCATAAATTCATCAAGGCACTGTTGGTCCAGATTGTCCCACTCCACAACCGTGATTCGGCGTTTGTCCTTAATGGCGATTCGGCGTAGATCCTTCAGAGTGATTTGTGGGTCACGACGTCCATAAACAGTTTTTTTCAGTCTATCCCAGGCCTGTTCGATAAGGTTCATATCTGGAGAACATCACCTCGGTTCCGAGAGTTCCGGAAACTGTACAGAAAATTGCAATAGAGATCAACATAAACATCATTTCCGCAATTTCTATTGCCCATGAAAAGCACATGTTGCATGTTGTACCAGCATACAGCGAGACCCTTAGAGGTAGTGGTCCAGAATGCTGTAAACAACGGTACCTCCAATACCAAGTAGCACGTCCTCTTCCACTGATGCATCCCTGAATTCGTCGTGGCATACTGTCCATAAGTTCATCAAGGCACTGTTGGTTCAGATTGTCCCACTCCTCAACCGTGATTCGGCGTTTGTCCTTAATGACGATTCGACGTAGATCCTTCAGAGTGGTTTGTGGGTCACGACGTCCATAAACAGTTTTTTTTCAATCTATCCCAGGCCTGTTCGATAAGGTTCATATCTGGAGAACATGCTGGTCACTCTAGTCGAGCGATGTCGTTATCCTGAAGGAAGTCGTTCACAAGATGTGAACTATGGGGGCGCGAATTGTCGTCCATGAAGACGAATGCCTCGTCAATATGCTACCTATATGGTTGCACTATCGGTCTGAGGATAGTACTGACGTATAGTACAGCCGTTACGGGGCCTTCCATGACCACCAACGGCGTACGTCGGCCCCAAATAAAGCCACCTCAAAACGGCAGTGAACTTCCACCTCGCTACACTCCCCGGATATGTGTCTAAGGCGTTCAGCCTGACCAGGTTGCCTCCAAAGACGTGTCTTACGATTGTCTGGTTGAAGGCATATGCGACACTCATCGTAGAAGATAACATGATGCCATTTCTGAGCGGTCCATTCGGCATGTTGTTGGGCCCATCTGTACCGCGCTGCATGGTGTCTTGGTTGCAAAGATGGACCTCGCCATGGAAGTCGGAAGTGAAGTTGCGCATCATGCTACCTATTGCTCAGAGTCTGCATCGTAACACGACGTCCTGTGGCGTAGATGTCAGGTTTCCTCCGAGCCATAATCCGTAGATAGCGGTCATCCACTGGAGTAGTAGCCCTTGGTCTTCCTGAGCGAGGCATGTCATCGACAGCTCCTGTCTTCATGTATCTCCTCCATGTTCAAACAACATCGCTTTGGTTCACTCCGAAACGCCCCTTGTTGAGAGCCCTTCCTCGCACAAAATAAGAACACGGACGCGATTGAACCGCAGTATTGACCGTCTAGGCATGTTTACATCTCTGGGACGGTTTAGTGACATCTCCGAACAGTCAAAGGGACTGTGTCTGTGGTACAACATCCACAGTAAACGTCTACCTTCAGGGGTTCTGTGTATGGGGGTGATGCAAAACTTTTTTGATGTGTATATGAAGCAGAATAAATATTGGGTATATTACAGGCTAGTGAATATCAGTAACTGAAAAGAGGCTGAAAAAGTTCACTTCTATCTCTTGAATTACCCATACCTGATAAGTGAGATTTGACCTCGCTGTTATAATAAGATGCACGCCGCCCAAGCTGAGTTTAGCCTCCCAGTACGCCCACCTGCTGCACATCCAGTTTCGTTTGGCTTCTACCTGTACATACTATAATCATCAACTTTTATTTCTTTTATTTTATTAATGCTGTGCTCGTGGCCACATCGATTAGACCGTAGACGACGGGAAAACCGTAGCCTGGTCGAATGAGTTCCAATTTCAGTTGTTAAGAGTTAGTGGAGGCTCCATAATGGTGTTGGCTGGCTGTGTTAATATGAAAAGGGCTAAGTCTTCTGGATGTTCGGCTACTTGGCCACTATTAGCAACCAATGATGGACACCATTTTCCCGAAAAACGATGGAATTTTTATGGATGGCATTACGCCGTGTCACCGGGCCGCAGTTGTTCCCAATCAATTTAAAGAAGACATTTCAAGTGAATGATTAAGCCACCGAAATCGCCCGTCACGAACGATATCGAAGATTCATGGTACATAACAGAGAAGTCAGTTCATGTGCAAAATCTCGCACCGGCAACGCTTTCGCAATTATGGGCGGCTATTGAGGGAGCGTGGCCATTACTTCTGGAGAGGACTTCCAACGTCTTCTTTAGTCCATGCCACGTCGAATCGCTGTATTATGCCGTGAGAAAGGAGGTCCGGCACGATATTAGAAGATATCCCATGTCTTTTGCCACCTCAATGTACGCCAACCAAATTTAAAAATCGAGGAATGTTTATCGGTAGTGTGTTTAATGGTCTAACATTATTTCTCTACTGCACACCAACAATCTACAAGTGAAACTAAGAAGCAGTATTATGAAAAACGAATTTAAGTTTCAAAAAGTTTGAAACAGAAACTACAGGCAAGTAACACAAATTACTATTTCCAGGCAGGAAAAGTTGTTGGCACATTAATGAAACTGCGTTCATTTGCAACTGTCAGACGTTCCGTGGTAGAAGACATTATTCCGTGTCAAGGTACAAGTTGATCCAGGTACAAGATGCTTCACGACCCATCAAGTACTGCCTAACCATCCACACGTTATGCAGCTAGTTTTAAAAATATATAGTATTTTACTCGCTATAAAACGTTGTAACTGAAGAATTAACAATTAACAAATGCTTCCAAAACAAAAACTGAAATCTCTCAAAAAAAACTGAAGAAATGAAATGGAATCATCGCATGGCATTGATGGCGGTGAATTCCAACCTGGTGAAGTTTGGCCTCCAAATTGCAAGTTGCTCCAGCGGACGCCGCACTGGGCGACTTGCCAGTCGATGATTATTAAATGATGATGAGGACAACACAACACCCAGTCCCTGAGCGGAGAAAATTTCCGACCCTGCCGGGAATCGATCACGAGCCCGCTGTACGACGGGCAGACGCGCTGACCACTCAGTTGAGGGGGCAGAAAAAATTTCACAAAATGCCGAAAACTGCATGTTGTGGTCTCTAGTGGGCCTTCTCTCATGTAGTTCTAAAACCAATCACGGGGACTGAAATGCCGACCAATAATCATACTGTGCTACTACGCACACACTCCTAAACGTAGAACACACTCCCCTACAACTTAGAAATTGTGCTTTGCTTCCTTCAACCCCCGTTCAATATATAAATTACATTTCGGTAGTAATAATGAGAAACAGCGATTAAGGTCTCTCCTGAATTCCAGATTCTTGCGCCATTTCAACGTAGTTGACCACTCCAGTCTGTTACCCTTAAAAAGAATATGTTACTACGCTGTTCCTGTAGTGTATAACACACTGGCTAAGAACGGCTAAAAATTACTGTATCATTGAAAGTCTTATCTAAGTTAGCGATATTAGTGTTATTTTCGTCTTTTAACTGTAACTGTTCCCGAATGACCTATAGAGATGCATATATACTGCTCTTATGACTCCTAAGAGCAAACTTTCCCTCTTCTTATTTTTTTTCAGTTTTCCTTCCATTTCTCAGTTAAGTACTTGCATGTTAATTTTTTCCTCGTGTGATGCTAGACGGATTGTGAGACAGTTTTCACGTTTTCCCGCCCTCCCTCCAGAAGCGTAAACTATATTTATTTTCAAATCCATCGATACTTCCTTAGTTATACATCTTTATTCCTCATGTATACATATTTAGTATATAATCAGCCTGGCGATGAACAGATTTCTCCGAACGCGAGACCAGTTTGTTGATACCGTCGCCGTAGGATGTTTGAGATTGTCGACGCCACAATCTCACCTCTGTTTGCACCACTTCATCATTCTCAATGAAAAGTCCTCGAAGGTGTTCTTTAAGTTTTGGAACCAGATGAAAATCGAATGGGGCCAGGTCGGCACTGCATGGAAGATGATCGAGACAGTGAACCGAAGGCGTCGGACTATAGCAGACTGTAGCAGCTTTCGAGTGAGGTCCGGCATTGTTATGCTGAAGGAGAGGATGGTTCACGTTTGAGCGAATTCGAATGTCGTTTACAGCACGCTCTTTCTCAAGCACCGTCATTGTTAAGTTTCACGCTGCCACGCTACACAGTATAATTCGGTGCCCTCTAGCGGCAGAGCGCTGCAAATGTGTAGACATGGAAGACGTATGTTTTATTTCAAAAGCTTTAAGAGGTTTCAAATAAGAAATTCAGAGGTATTACTTTCCAGCACGTCCTCGTTTGTTATGTATTTTGTTTAAGTGCATTTATTTTTTCTTAATTTCAATCCACTGGGCATGTATCAGCTAGAGCCTACATTGAGCTCTGTTCCCCTTGGAATTGCATTCTTCTTTCTAGATGGTGTTTAATTTCCTTTATCGCTTCTTTGCCTTGAAAACCACTTATCTTCCGTGATAACCAGAATCCTTACGTCTCTACATCCATCTTAATATAACTTTGATTCATTTGATATCGACAGGTCTTAGCCGGTATTAGCAGCGCGCATTCTGCTTCTGTACGTCGTAACCTCCTCAATAATATCGTATTACCCTACATTATAGAGTAAAACACTTCCTCACATTCTGCTAGGAAAGCTTAATTCCAACAGGCATATCGTTCGCTAAGTATTTAAATATTTCCACCGTTATCTTTCACTGTTTCACTTACTCCTTAGATGTTCTCAAGCTTCCTAGTCAAGAGGACTGTTTTTTATATGGTGCTGTGTTGCAGTTAGTAAGGAAGTACCTGACGCAGAATTCCTGTGATACTTACATTCGAGGATAGACCGGAGAAAGCGGTGAACAAATTTTGAATTACTGGAGCTTCAAACATGGCCCTTGTCGATTTAGACCGCCCGTAATATCGTCGGGCCGCTCTCGCTCCGCAACCAGGTGCAGTGTTCTCTGCCACTGGAAATTACTGCTCACAGTTGTGAAAGGAAACAGACTGTCTTGCTACTGGTATTTTCTCAGCTGGATGAACAACGCAGTGTCCGAAATTCTTGAACTAGCGCGAAGTACAGTACTGTCGAGTCGACGGCAAATACAGGGTCTGTGAACTTCTAAAATTATAAAACAGCAGCAACCTCTCCACGACTTTATCCGTAGAGTTCACTGTCGAAAAGAGATATGATTTTTGCTGTTATACCTGCCTGACAAAACAGTTAATGTCGATATATGCTTTAAGTAAACAGTCGTCAATTTTTGTGTAATCAAGATTCAAAAATGTCTGTTTCTTATGCAGACGAGGAACATCGCTACGTAAGAAACGTGAAAAAGCGAAAAAATGTCTCTTTCTTTCCTATGTGGTTTTTTGATGTAATATAAGCAAATTATGCTGTTTCCTATATCGTTCTTTACGTTTTCACTCAGATTAAACTTTAAGATGACATGTTTCTACTCATATTTGTAGGTCTGTGATACCATTAAACAGTACCAACAGACCCATATGTCAGGATATTACATGACCTAAAACCTTATCTACAGCGATTGGACCAAAATATGGAAGGAATGCTAGACTTACATGCCTCACGTAAGTGAAGAAGCTACCTAAGCCTGCTGACTGCGCTGTTGTGTTTGACCACAAACAGCACTTGAGCAATGTTCTCAAAACGTTGCAAGTATCAATTCTGGCCAGAACAGTTTTCTGTCTAGTTGTGAGTGCAACGTTTTAGTTGGAAGTATTTTTGGTGGTATTCACCTCACTTCAAAATTTTCCTTGCCGCCTCGTACTGAACATCGTTGTTTGGTCAACATTTGCTGCGCTTCTTCTGCTGTCCTCTTGCCTCCTCGTAGCTATCACCTGACGAATGGAGCAGCATCAAAAACGTCAACTGATGTTCCCACTAATACAAACTAGATTAATTCGAACGTTTCCCATGAAGACTGTTTGTTTTCTTTCTTAACACTTCAGTAATCGCACTGAATGACCTTTCGTATTCAGATACCGAAACTGTATGCATAACTTACATTAATGGTTTGAAATCAAGGGCATAACATTTGTCTGTATATATTCCCAGAATCCATTCGCGTATTTTCTGTTGTCTTTTAACTGGAAACCATCACAAGGGCCAAAGACGTTTTCAAGTCGTAAAACAGTGTGTCCAATTGTCCAACGAGGTTGGCTTCAAAAGAAATAGTGTGTGAAGCTTGGCTTACATTTTGTAATAACCACTGCCTCGGATGTTCTGCCAGGTTTCGCAAAATATGTCCACAGTGAATTTCTTTTTCTTTAACATTAAATTATAGGGTTGAGTCTTTGAATGAGTGTGACTTCACAGCACCGTTTCTTTGTTCTAATATGGACATGGACAATTTATTATTGGCTCTACAATACGGATTATCCTTTTAATTGACCTGTGCGCAACAGAGGGTGTTATCTCTCTTCCATGTAGGCCCACTGGCAAATCGGAAAGCCCTGTTAGAGCATCATGGAAATTATACAAATAAATTCATTACTAGACAGGATTTTCCGTAGGCCATTGTTTTTGCTTCTTTTCTTGCCATCTCTTTTGGAATGGTTCGCAGATTCTGTAAAATGCTTTACATAGGATCTATAGCCCTCTCCCACTGCAAATTCGAAGCTGCCCATCTTACGGTTAATATCTCACTAATCTTGTATAATGTCTGCCCTAAAGCTGCTGCACATTATTAAGTTGTATCTGATTTTTAGGAAACGTGCTGTATGTAGAATAAAATTAATCAATAACGCAATGGAAATTAGCAACATCTCCACTTCACGCATTGTATCATGAACAGTTAATTCCAAACTATGATTTGAGCAAAGCCGTATTTGTGTATGGTGAAAATGTTATTTCACTTCTTTTGTAATACCTTTTATCTTACCATGAGTTACGGAGGCACTACCACAGGCAAATCCCATCAGGTTTGCTTTAAGGTAAGTAGCGTTTGATTACGTGAATCCAAACTATTTAGCGGAGTCTCTTTCATTGAAAATGCTCTCGTGTCAGTCAACTTATCAGAATACCAAAAAATTCAGAGGAATGGCCATGACACATCTCAAACAAATTACTAGGACACGTTCATTATTTATAGTAGCAGACTCACATATTTGTATGCGAAGTTTATTATTTCTATCCATAAGGTGTTTAGCTATTTTCTCTGACATGTGTTCTGATATGTGACCGACGAAGTTCACACAAATAATTTCAACTTACAACTCTTACCATATTGAACCCATTAATATCCTCAAGTTGGATGTACGAAGGATTATATGTTTAAGTTTTATTATATGTGGCCTGTTTGTAGGCAGTTATAAAAACTCTGTTAGTGATTTCCAGTCACAATCGAAGACGGGTCAGGCTAGCGAACTTGGATTCTATGGAGAAAAATTTCACTGAAGTTTAGGACTGCTGTCTATGGCTCGTTTAATGATGCTTTGTTGTTATTAATTAATATAGTCCCGTCTTGATTCTGAAACTGAATATTTTATGATAACGTAATCTCCCGTACATCCAGTACAACGTGCTACAGCACACACTTTTCCTAGTATGGAAAGAGAAATCATTTTTTCCCCAAAATAATGCAGTATATGAGTGCATTATGACACAAAGGAATCAGACAGAAACTGCTAGTGGGCATTGATTTAAATCAATGGGGAAAATTGAAAATTCTGCCGGGCCAGAATTCGTACCTGGGCACCACGCCTATTAGCCAAATGCACTGACCACTGCGCCATCTACCCACAGTGGTCAGCACAACTGTACAGACTACCGTAGCACGCCTCCCGTCAGACCAATACTCTCAGCATATCCACACACCATTAATGTAGTGCCCCGTGGTAATGTGTTGTGTCTCTGGTGTTTCCATATTTTTCTCTGCCCTTTGTATTTCGAGAACTTCCAGAGGTTCCTGGTCCGGGAGGGGGGAGGGGGGGGGGGACGAGGGATACGTCGGAGGACGAAATACCTAGGTTAGTCGAATCTGAGCTCTAGGAGTATGGGCATAGCTGTTTTATCAAATCGCCTGATTGTTCATTTTTCACGACACGTGACTGACTGAACACTCAAACGAGATTACGTAATCACGTTATGTGCTGCGCTCAAAACAAAAGTTTCACTCGCACCTCCAAAATGTATCAGCAAGCCTGTGACGTCCCTTCTCTGGTGTTTACTCACATTTCAGGGTGACTGTAGTTGGTTAATGATAGCTGGAAAGAGATAGTTGATGAATTTCGGTATGGGTGGACGTCAATCGGTGAAACCAACTTAATACTTTGAACAATCAGTGTGTGGATGATAGGACAGATTAACAAAGAAAGGGCGTCCCAATATGAAAGATCGCTTACACCCAGCAGTGGCACCACGGCAAAGGTCCAGCTTTCCTGGTCAATCACAACTTGGCTATGTTGCCAAAGACACATCCCCCTCCCCCTTTCCCCGTCACAGAGTCCTGAACAATCTATGGCGGACTTTTTCCGGAGAATCGAGATAAGAATAAACACAAGTTACTTCTTGGACTATCAAAGTGAACCATGCCAGCGTAACAAAAGCTCTAAGTGTTGTTTCCGTTGACTCATTCCTGAATACACACGGTGCATCTTAGGGTGTCTTGCAGAATTTTGCGGATCTCGAACTCAAGTACTAAAAATTTTAAATAATTAAAACCCTATAGATTCCTGCTTAACAATATAATAGCATTACTTTCTGAATAGAAACTTTAAACGTGTTTAAGAGTTGGCTCTACAGTTTGGGATTTCAGGTGTCAAATAAGGAACTATTGATTTAACCTAAGGAAACGGGAGCAAACGATGTAATTCGAAAGAAAACGCTCAAAATATTCTCAGGTATGTAACCTAAATTCGTAATCGTACGAATGCAGCACTATCAAAGGGGGCGGCAAGGGGGAGGGTATTAGTTCGGGGTGATTGTCAGTGCTACGCATTATCTAAACAAAGTGGGAAATGAGACGTACCTCCTGGAACCTGGAGGATTAGATTCATTATTCATGAGAAAATAAATTTACGGTAATGATTGACAGTGACAGCATTAACTGAAGAATCTGAACTTCAGACAGCAGTGGACGTCTACTACGTCACTTGAATTTGTTTCGTTGTGACCCTGCTCAGTGGGCGGTACACTGTTTCCGCGCTGGGCTCTAGAGAACACGGCCATACTGTTCATGAGTACCCCATAGGCGCACTCCCAACTGGAACCACAGACGCCATCAGCAGAGAGGGCTGCGACGATGGATTTGTTCATAGGTACATGGCCATGTTGTACCAGGGAAAAGTTTTTCACCTTTCGAAAAATGTTATATTTCATTGCAAAATGGCATGCCTTTTTGCTCATCCTTTTCATTTATGTATGATAAATAATTCTACTCGATGGAAGTTGAATTAGAGAGAGACAGCCAATATAAAAGTTCCGATAGTCTAACAGTCCTTAATTTAGCCGGGTTCTGGGTATATTCATTGCTTTTCTGGGAAAGTTTTGAAATCGAGAAGTGCAGCAGACACGAGACAGGAGCCCTATGTGTCAAAGGAGGCGAGGGAACACGGCCTTTGCAGGACTCGGAACATGGAAGCGACAGATATAGCTGCACTACAATTAGCGAGCTTGGATAACATGGATTCGGACTGTGGATAGGTGCCAATATAGTCTGCACATTTGCACTAAACACTGAGTACGGATGGTGCAGTGGTTAACTCAGCGGCCTAGTAAGCAGAGGATCACGGGTTGGAGTCCCAGTCCGGCAGAAGTTTTTCACTTGTCGCCTCTGATTCCACATAAAATTCCTGATGCAGTCGATGTCATCAGTTCCTTCCCTTTCCTTTCCCCTCTCTACCCTCAATTGCTTACTATCCAACTTTTATGACTCGATTTGAAAAAAAATCATGCAATAATTCTGGCAACTGTCTAAAAATAAACATAAATGTATGTTGTTACTCTTTCCTGTAATAGAGGAAAGTTTACGATTTCTAATTTTTGTACCTTTCAACTGAAGAAGAATTTAAGTAAACTGTGGACGACTTTTCTGTTGGAATTTCGCAGGAAATATGGACAGTATAGTTCTTTGAGAGAGGTCCGAGAGAGAGAGAGAGAGAGAGAGAGAGAGAGAGAGAGAGAAACACGTAGTGGACTGAGTTTGGGTCTGGTGCTAGCACATGATAAAAATTATTGAAGATCAGTCTCGACAGTATAATGCCAACTGTGATATCTGAGTTCCACTTATAGTAGAAGTCGAACTGAAATGAGACATTTATATATGTTAGCATCATACCTCGCAGGACATGAGTACAAAGTGATCGAGGTGTGATCTGTTCAAATGGTTCAAATGGCTCTGAGCACTATGGGACTTAGCCGGCCGCGGTGGCCGTGCGGTTCTGGCGCTGCAGTCCGGAACCGCGGGACTGCTACGGTCGGAGGTTCGAATCCTGCCTCGGGCATGGGTGTGTGTGATGTCCTTAGGTTAGTTAGGTTTAAGTAGTTCTAAGTTCTAGGGGACTTATCACCTAAGATGTTGAGTCCCATAGTGCTCAGAGCCATTTGAACCAATGACTATGGGACTTAACATCTATGGTCATCAGTCCCATAGAACTTAGAACTACTTAAACCTAACTAACCTAAGGACATCACACAACACCCAGTCATCACGAGGCAGAGAAAATCCCTGACCCCGCCGGGAATCGAACCCGGGAACCCGGGCGTAGGAAGCGAGAACGCTACCGCACGACTACGAGCTGCGGACGTGTGATCTGTGGACCCTATCCCTTTGTCCTAATGATTTCCATCAAATTTGTATCACGAGAAAGGCTTCACAAGCATAAAGATCAGATATTAAGCAGCACAGATATGATTCCTGCACAATGAGCGTAGTCGCAATTCCAAGTGCGTATATTGGCTTTTCATGGTAGTAGTGTTTTCCTTTTTTTTATCTCTTTTATGTTTCTGTCAGTATTGGAAAATTATTGTGAACTTTCGTAGCAGGAAATATCCAACATATTGAAATATTTAGTGAACTTATACACATGCGTAACACAATTATTTTCAGATTAATTTCCCATGCTAAATTCTGTATTTGCTGCCATTTACTAGATTATATTCATATATATATTGTGTGTGTGTGTGTGTGTGTGTGTGTGTGTGTGTGTGTGTCTGTGCGTGTCTGAATCTAAAGTATTTCTGAGAGTCTTTGCTACTATGAAATATGGGTGGTCTTAAATAGTGCTGCAGAAATTTTTTTATGTTCTTTCATACTCTTGGAGAATCCGACAGCGCTATATATTCAGACCTGCTAGAGATAGCTACGCAGCTGGGGGCGGTGTTTCGCCCAGCTCTGTCACACTGTGGTGGCCAGTCGCCTCGTACCTCTGTCCAAGACGTAAACAGAAGATTTGGGGGGGGGGGGGGGGAGGGGGGCGAAGCAGCATGGCGGCGTCAGCACTTTTACGGTATTTCATTATGTGAAGGACAGATTAACCACGACGAAAGCTACGTTTCTTGATTTCCTGTAAGGGACTCGGTTTTTATAGGTGCTTTACTTATTGCATTGATTCTTCACGTAGTATTTATGACACTATACACTACATTGAATCATTTGCCTTTTTGTGCATGGTTTATAGCGAACCATAGTGTAGTTCCTCAGTTTCGGCTTTGTATGTGTAGCGATGTCGAATTACGTAGTGAATCTAAACCTATTTACTTAATTTTTCTGAGCGGATTCTACTGTCTCTAAATGTTATTGCCCACTATCATTCATGTTATTCGTAATAAATTAAGATTACAGAGGAACAGACTGGTGGATAATTAGTTCAGTAACTCACCGAAGTCTGCCACAAACCGCATGAAGATGCGCGTGTAATTTCTAACTCATAATACGAACTGAGGTGTGGGAAGCATGTTGGATATCAAACAAAGATATAAGAACCTTCACGTTTACAGTTGTACTCCTAATGTCACCTTACACAGTCGTACGGTGTGTAGTTGAGCTTTTAATGTTTATAAGAGTCATTTCCCCTTTCTACGTAGTATTTTGGGAGCATCCAACTCCGCGACTACGACACCCTTCTCATAGTCTCCTCCGTTCCCTCCACCACTGAATTCTCGAATGCTTTTCGGCTAATTTAACAAACAATGAAACGTTCAGCGCCTGTCCAAACGTCACGGTTTCTTTTAACTCGAACGGGTATTGCTGGAGGTAAGACGATGTTCATTTCACGAAACACTCTTAAGAAAATTTAGAGAATCGGAATTTGATGCTAAGTGATGAACGGTTTTTCAGTTGCCAACGTCTCTTCCCTTAAGGACCATACGCCGTGCACCATTCGGTGGCTTGCGGAAGATGCGTGTAGATGTAAATGTAGACGTACGTGCTGTCCTTCTTGTTTATTTACGCACATTATTTTACATTACTTTGTGCTGAAGGTCAGCTAACAGCCTTTTCATCCAGCGTGCATCACCCTGAAGTCTTTCACCATTACATATAAATTTTTCTACTGACGTTTGCGTCTCAGTACACAATAGAGTCGCACGCGAACAGCATCAGGAGAAATAAGCATTGTCAGTAAGTATCTGCAGTGGACACTAACGCATAGTGAACATTAACGCACCTCTCTCTTTTTCCTTAAAGTCCCCCCTAAAAATGCCCCGTTTTTAAAATCGGCATATTGGATTGTAATGTCTATGTACACTTTAGGCCTGCAGAATAACCATTTCGATATTCCGTAACTACACGTCTATTTAAGAGGTGACGGCATAGAATCTTATCGAATATTTAGCTGAAGTCAGGGACTTCATGTGAAACATTATTCAGTTCTTTGTTGCCTTTTGGATTTTGTGAACGGAGAGAATAAGTCGAGCTTAACATGATGTGTGTGCGAGACTAGTGCTGAATTTACCAGAATAATTATTTACCTTCCGAAAAAAGACTGAAACAACTGTGTGTTTTCTCATTTTGTGTTACACTCGGGTTTTCAAAAGACCTACGACATACAATTGCTAAACAAAAAAAAAAAAAAAAAAAAACAAAATAGGACATTGAGTCCCAACATTAGCCGTTACATTATGTCCATCGCCTTGCTCGCGGGCAATTTTTATCGGTTGTTTTTTGATCACTTATTTCCATCCGTCATTTCTGCGACTGTGCCTTGTGATCTTCCCAGTTGAAAACTTAGGATATGCAAAGAAAGTAGCTTTTCAACTTCCATTTTATCGTATCCCATGTCAGGATCATCATGATCAACGGACATATGAACAGAACCCTTTGTTCCATTTTGTGGGTTTACATATGACAAAAACGTTTTATCAACTCGGCAAGAAAAATCTTGTTTCGAGTTCACTGAACGCTTCTCCGAAAGCTGTCGTTTCGGTTGTTTGACTTTGCTCAGCGCTTGTTTTTCAGCTACAACTAGATCTCGTGTGAATCTATTGCGTAGTTCTAATTTGACAAATACTTTGTAATGTAGTTAGTGAACCAACTAGATTCCTTTCTGTTCTGCATGATACAAATCTATGTAGCATATGTTTCTGAATTTTTTATATACACTGAAGAGCGAAAGAAAGTGGTACAACTGAAACTTCCTGGCAGATTAAAACTGTGTGCCCGACCGAGACTCGAACTCGGGACCTTTGCCTTTCGCGGGCAAGTGCTCTACCAACTGAGCTACCGAAGCACGACTCACGGCCGGTACTCACAGCTTTACTTCTGCCAGTACCTCGTCTCCTACCTTCCAAACTTTACAGAAGCTCTCCTGCGAACCTTGCAGAACTAGCACTCCTGAAAGAAAGGATATTGCGGAGACATGGCTTAGCCACAGTCTGGGGGATGTTTCTGGAAACATCCCCCAGGCTGTGGCTAAGCCATGTCTCCGCAATATCCTTTCTTTCAGGAGTGCTAGTTCTGCAAGGTTCGCAGGAGAGCTTCTGTAAAGTTTGGAAGGTAGGAGACGAGGTACTGGCAGAAGTAAAGCTGTGAGTACCGGCCGTGAGTCGTGCTTCGGTAGCTCAGTTGGTAGAGCACTTGCCCGCGAAAGGCAAAGGTCCCGAGTTCGAGTCTCGGTCGGGCACACAGTTTTAATCTGCCAGGAAGTTTCATATCAGCGCACACTCCGCTGCAGAGTGAAAATCTCATTCTGGAAGTGGTACAACTGTTTAATATCGTGTAGGACCCCCGCGAGCACGCAGAATTGCAGCAACACGACGTGGCGTGGACTCGACCAATGCCTGAAGTAGTGCTGGAGGGAATCGACACCATTAATTCTGTAGGGCTGTCCATAAATCCGTAAGAGTACGATGGGTCAGAGCTCTCTTCTGAACAACGCGTTGCAAGGCATCACAGATATGCTCAATAATGTTCATGTCTGGGGAGTTTGGTGCCCATCGGAAGTGTTTAAACTCAGAAGTCTTCCTGGAACCACTTTGTAGCAGTTCTGGAGATGTGGAGTATTTCATTGTCCTGCTGGAATTGCCAAAGTCCGTCGGAATGTACAATGGACATGAATGGATGCAGGTGATCAGACAGGATGCTTACGTACGTGTCACCTGTCAGAGTCGTATCTAGACGTATCAGGCGTCCCATATCACTCCAATTTCACACGCACTGCACATTAGAGAACCTCCACCACCTTACCAGTTCCCTGCTGACATGCAGGGTCTTTTGGTTCATAAGGTTGTCTCCCTAACTGTACACGTCCGTCCGCCTGACACAATTTGAAACGAGACTCGTCCGACCAGCCAACATGTTTCCAATCATCAACAGTCCAATGTCGGTGTTGACGGATCCAGGCGAGGCGTAAAGCTTTGTGTCTAGCAGTCATCGAGGGTACACGAGTGACTCTTCGGTTCCGAAAGCCCGTATCGATGATGATCCGATGAGTGGTTCGCACGTTGACACTTGTTGAAGGCCCAGCAATGAAATATGGAGAAATCTGCGGAAGAGTTGCATTTCTGTCACGTTGCACGATTCTCTTCAGTCGTCGTTGATCCTGTTCTTGCGGAATCTTTTTCCGGTTGAGGCGACGTAGGTGATTTGATGTTTTAGCGGATTCCTGATATTCACGGTACACTCGTGAAATGGTCGGACCGGAAAATCCTCACTTCATCGCTGCCTCGGAGATGCTATGCCCTATCGCTCTAGTGCCGACTATAATACCACGTGCGAACTCCTTTAACTCTTGATAACCTGCCATTGTATCAGATGTAACCGATCTAACAACTGCGCCATACACTTATATTATATAGGCATTGTCGACCGCAGCGCCGTATTTTGCTAGCTTACATCTCTCTGTATTTGAATACGCATGCCTACAGCTGTTTCTTTGGCGCTTCAGTGTATATCATTCCCTTTCTCCTCTCCAGCACAGATTTTTATCGTCGACTTCGATAATTTATAATTATTTTCTTGTCACCTTTGTCAAGCAGGAATATCTTCTCCGTCTTATTAAAAATAACACAATGATAATGGCCACTAATGCTACAATGTCATTGATCAGACATGTTGCCATCTCATCACGTGTTACCGAACTGGTTGCCTAGGCTACTGTTCAAGTTAATTTTCGGAAAATACGTTTAGTATAATGGCATATGATGCGAACGATGTGAAACGTGCGTTCTACGTCATCAGAATACAAGTCTTTTCCATATTCCCAAGAAGCAGCAACATAGAAATGGACGAATTTGTGCTCTAGTAAGGCAAGGCATGTGTGTGGTGTTCATAGTTAATGTTAGAGGACCTTGGTGTTCGGTCACTATATCTCCGTAAGTGACTTCAGTAGCCAGCTGGGATTACTGGGCCAGTTGGTTCAAAATTCAAATGGCTCTGAGCACTGTGGGACTTAACATCTGAGTTCATCAGTGCCCTAGAACTTAGAACTACGTAAACCTATCCATCCTAAGGACATCACACACATCCATGCACGAGGCAGGATTCGAACCTGCGAACGTAGCAGTCGCGCGGTTCCAGACTGAAGCGCCTAGAACCACTCGGCTACAACGGCTGGCCCGGCCAGTTGTAATTCTAAACCACTGATCAGTGAGGGAAATGTCCATAATAAGAAAAGGTGGTACCGACAAAAGAAAAATTGGATTATGAAGAAACAGAAGTCATTTGGTCGGATGAATCTTGCTCTACGGTGTTTCCAACTTCCGCCCCAGATTAAGTGATGATGTAGGCAGACATATCGTGTATTTCATAGGTATAATGGTTACTCTGCAAGGCTGCATTGTTGCCAAGGGTTATGTGAGCATTTTGATGTTCAGTTCCATCTCTTGATACAGTGTTTGTATACTAACGGTGATACTGTGTTCCAGAACGACAGGACATCTGTTCACACAGCTCGCATCGTCCAGGAGTTGTTCTTTGAGCACGAGGGTGAATTATTGCATCTGCCCTGGCCACCATAGTCAGCAGATCTCAATATTATTATGCCTTTGTCGTCTACTTTGGAAAGAAGACTGCTTGATCTCTACCCTCATCCATCATTGTTACCTGAAATTGCCGTCATCTTGGGGGAAGAATGTTATAAGATTCTCTGGAAAATCAAACAAGGTCTGTATTCATCCATTCTGAAACGACTGGAAGTTGTTTCACATGCGAACGACTTTTCTACAGCTTATTAGACGTAGTGATGTATCATTGGCATTTTCTTATTTTTGTCTCTTCCTGCCCCTTCTGCCACGTAAATCTGTAAGAAACAATCTCCTGTAAGTATCAGTTCCGAGCGTTACCTTCTATGTAAGTAAATGTTGACGATGTTTACTAGAGATGGATAGGTCGGAAAATTCTGATTTGAGTGAAGGAGAAAATAAAATAACGGTGCAACGTGACAGGGCAGATCGTATGGCATTAAGTATGTTTTATTTATTTGGTAATGTAGCTAAATGTTGGGTGTAGATTTTGTAAATTTGTGTGACCACCATTTGATTAATAGAAGCATGTTGAAATAGAAGAAGGATGCAGTAGCTTTACACAATAAGGCGACTAGCAGATGATCGATTGGCGTGGAGATCTACGTGAAACCTGTATTTGAAATGAAAACCACAACTACTAAACGCTCCGTGAGAAATTAAGGAAAATACTAATTTCTGCGACGGATGTTCCGTGTTATGATCCTGGCAGTAAAATCAAAGAGATTAAAGCTCTTGCGTAGGCTTGTGGTCACAAGATCTTCTAGTGTGCTTTTACGAAGGGGAGAAGTCAGAGTGTGAGGGTTTGGTGTTGAGAATAGCCCGAAAAAGGTCTGCGTTTTAATCAAATGCAAAGAAGCCAAATGGTTCCGTAATTAATTGCGACCGAGGAGATAATTGCCGCAAATAATTACACACATTTCACATTAAATTGAACGAAATAAACTGTTACCTCGTTTTAAGCGAAAGCATTTAATTATTATCAGGCATGGTCGTTTCCGAACATATCTCGAATTTCCACAGATCCCTAATACGATTCAGTCATAGTTTATTTAGGTATCTGCAAATTCTGTTGCGTGAAATTCCTGCGTTGAAGAATAGTCGAATGAAAAGGGATGTATGTGAATAACCTTTTAAAGTGATGTGTAAGAAGTTATTTATGGGGTTACGGTGCGGGTATAAAGCTTCTCTGTTCTCTAATGTCAACCTCACCTCCTATTGCTGTACCCTGTCAAGCAAGCTAACCGGTGACTACCGAGTATCAGCGGTATGACTGCAGGATGGAGGAAAGAAGAAATGCAGGACCAATACCAAATTAGTATGTTCCGTAACTCTTCATGGAACGTATAGTTGTTGTGGTTTAATTACTGATAGAGCTCTGACTGGCAAGCTAGCAGACGGCGGTCTCTTACGTTCTCCAGGTAGGTCACACACTCACGGACATTTCAAAATATTCGTAGTTTCCAAATTTGCTTCGGAAAACGGAACGATTTTCTTTTACACCTCCTGCTAGAGAAAATGACAAGAAATGATGGATACCTGGAAACTCAAGATAAGCTGCATGGAATGCAAGAGCAATTGCTTACAAAGAAAAAGAAATAGTGAATACGTACTCACAAATACAGATTTTACAGCTGTATTAGAAACTACGAAGAAGCTGAAAGATAGTTAATATAATGGGGAATATGTGATGATGTATAATGGAATATAACAGAAGGAAAAAGCAATGAAAATTGTAGCAATATTCATAAAAAGAGAATAGATAAAGAATTTTATCAAGATTTATTAATATATACGTGAAAAATTATAACAACAACCATAGAAGCAGAATCAGAAAACTTAACTATGATAGCTATTTATGTTCTAGAGGAAGGTAAGATTCAGAAATCAGTTACATTTTCCGATACTTTTCAAACAATTGTGGAGGAGTATAACCCAAAGCATACAGTTGTTCTGTTTGCTGACCTACATGCAAGGCTAGGAAACAAATTCAATACCTATATTTGGAATTTACGGAGAAACAACACGTAATCACTACAGACAACTATTTGGAGAGTTTGAAACTCTTAATTATTTAAAAGCAACTACAAAGTTTCTTAGAAAAATTGATATTCACAGCTGCACAGCTGCACTTGGACTGGTAGAATTACCATTCAGTTGTATATTATGTAACAGTGAATAGAAGAATACAAGGTCAGTTAAAGATACAAGATTATAAAGATGTTCTGTTATCGGGACTGATCACTATCTTGTGATATCATTTTACACAGGGTAGATTCTTGCGTTGTTCAAATGGTAGTGAATATCTGAATTAATATGTGATCAGTTCGGAACCATGTGCCCAAGTACAAGCGATTAACACATCTATGAGCGCCGATGGCGTTCAATCTCTCTCTCTCTCTCTCTCTCTCTCTCTCTCTCAACTAAACGTAGGGAGGATGCTTTCATTGTATCATATTTTAGTCTTGTTGAATAACTATACAATTTATGATTTTGTGCGAATTGTAATTACCCATACGGGATTGTCTATCTTGTAATTAATCGTTTTGGACATTAAAATATTTCTCTACCACAATCTGTTTCCGTATTTTCTTCGTATTAAAAGGTTTCCTTTGTTTCAACATACTGAAAATTACACAGAAATAGTCTGCAATTCTTGTAAGGCGGTCTGATGGTAGGTTGTGCTGAGAAATAATTGTTATGGAAAAAACATCAGTAAATTGCTCCGTTTCAGAGTTATTAACATTGAAGTTAGCCAAACAGGCCGTTCGAGCCCAAATTAAAGCGGTCCACCAGAGACGATGTCGCCCAACATGCCTTCGTCTGGTTTCCTAAAATCAAACAAGAAAGGGATACAAATATTGGACATGAGACAGTAGTCAGAATCGAACGTGAGCGAAAGGCTGAGCAGTGACAACCACTGACATTAACTGCATCTGGTGGGCCGCTTGAGTTAGCAAGCGCGACAGCCTGTTTGCCGAACTTCAGTGCCAATGAACTCGCAAACGGCGTACCGTATCGAATTCCTATCTTAAGAATTACTTCTCAGCACACCCTATCCTGAAACACCCATATCTACTTTTCAGGTTGTTACTGACTACTCTATATATTTGCTCCAGGCGGTCTTTCATGATATTTACAGTTATTAGGTAAGTTGACGTGATGTAGTTAGCTGATGAACATAGTTCAGGTCAACTACGTCATCAGATCAGAAACAATACATAAATTTCGTTATTGTTTATTGGGATTAGAAGTTCGTCGACCTGGGTGTTTATACCCGAACCTTACCGATAGAAAATGAGTTGTATAGCACATGAGTTTAGTCTACAAAATTAGGCTCATTACACGTTCATTCTTTTATAAAAATTGATGTTTTTCCTAAGCGGAAGAGACCTTATGCTACAGAGAAGAAAGAGGAGGTGTATAAAGTAAATATGTTCCTTCAGGAACATTGCTATGAAATTATTGTTGCGTTTCCAAAAGCACTATCATTGTCATTAAAATTTCGGATTCAGATGGCGTTTTCACGGAATCACATGTGAAAATCAGGGTAAAACTTGCTTCAAAATTTTAAATTCGGGTTAATTTTTCAACATGGTGGCAAGTTTTCAAGTTACTGAAATAGACACGGAGAAGTTCCATAATCTGCACATCTGCAGCACAACACTGTATTTAAGAGTAGCGTGGATCATCAGACATCCAGAGTAGATTAAAGTGGAAGCATTTAAGAAATTGTGCCATGGAAGAATGTTCAAAGCTAATTGAATACACAAAATAATAATAAAGAAATAACAGAGAGAACAGATGGGGATAGAAAGGTGTGGAAGCATATTGTGTCAGAAGAGAATATTGGGACATTTGCTACGGTAAGAAGTCAACCTGACACTGGAACGCGGTGTGGCGTTGAAAAACAATTAATGCAGGCTAGTACTAGAATACGTGACGTGAATACGCTGCAATTCACACTGAAGTGCCTGAGAAAGGACTTATCGAACGACTTTCACACTGTTTCTCCACCATCTCAATCTCGAAGAGCGTGCGGGGAAAGCGAACATTTAAATGTTTCCATGCGAGCTCTGATTTCTCTTATTTTAGAACAATGTTCCCACTATTTAGGTGGGTGTGATCAAAATATTTTCATCTTCAGAGGAGAACATTGGTGACTGAGGTTTCGTGAAAGTTATCGTCCCAACGGAAAACTCCTTTCTCTTAAAGATTGCCACCCAAACTCGATCACATTCATGACAATCCCTTCCTAATTTCACGATAACACAAAAGTAGGTGCCCTGTTTTGAACTTTTGCGAAGTCCTGCGTCAATCCAATTTGGTATCGAGCCTATACTGCACATCAGTACCGCATCAGAGGACGGACAAGCGTAGTATAGGCAGTTGCATCTTCTCAGTGTCTGCCAAGAAAACGCAGTGTTTGGTTTGCCTTCCCTACAATACTGTCTGTCTGATCATTCCAATTTAAGATATTCGTGATTGTAATTCCTAGGTTTTTAGTAGAAATGACAGCCTTTAGATTTGTGTGATTTATCATGTAACCAAAAATTAACGAATTACTTTTAATACTCATGTGCATGACCTCACATTTCATTATTTAGGATCAAGTGATACCTTTGGCGCCATACAGATATTTTGTCTAAATTATTTTGCAATTGTTTTTGATCCTCCGATGACTTAACAAGGCGGTAAATGACAGTATCACGTGCAAACAGTCTAAGCTGTCCGCTCAGATTGTTTATACAGATTAGGAACGGCAGGGGGCCTACAACAGTTCCTTGGGGAACGTCAGATACAGGTTCTTATTTACTCAGTGGCTTCCCGTCGATTACTATTGTGATCTTCCCAACGGAAAATCACGGATCCTTTCGCACAACTGAGACGACCCTCTGTATGCAAGCAATTTGATGGCCTGTAAGGAACTGTGCCAAATGCCTTCTAGAAATCTAGAAATATGGAAGCAATTTGAGATTCGCTGCCGACAACAGCCATTAATTCATGATAGTAAAGAGTTACATGAAATGAATTCGCAGTTACGGATACGAACAACCATCAGTTGTATAAGGGAACGACGGCAATGAAAATTTGTGCGGTAGCAGGACATGAGCCGGGATTTACCGCTTTACTCGAGCGGTCGCCTTTGCCGCTTTGGCTAGCCCTGCACAACCCACGGCCGAACTTCCGTATGTCAACGTTAATGCGTCACAGTCTAAACTCGTACACTCATTATGTAATTCCCGTACAGGGGAGGAAATTTTAATTGGAAGTCGCTGCACGGTGTACTGAAGTGCCTGTGTGTTGTTAATAAGAAAGATGCAATGTTCGTTCGGACATGCATGCAATAACGTATTTATCCGCTGCTACCAGACAGCCTCTTTCAATTAAAATGTGCTCCCTGTACGGAAAATACGTACTGTGTGTACTTTCCTGTCTTTACATAAAGATCGGCCGAGCCTTTATATATGATTGTGAAGTACAAAGCTAGTCTATCAGTGTACTCTGAAACGAATGTAATTGGTGTACAATCTGGACAAGAGGACTTGGCTTTATTAAGCGATTTAAGCTCCTGTCCTACACCGTGCATATCTACATCTACGTTACTCATACCGGCAGCAGTTCATGATTCGAGAAGGAGGATGAGATTAAAGTCCCGTCGACAACGAGGTCATTAGCGACGGAGCGGAAGCTTGGATTCTGGATGAATGGAGAAGGAAAGCGGCCGTTTTCTTTCGAAGGTCCCATCCAGGCATTTGCCTTAACCAGTTTGGGAAAGCCACGCAAATTTGAATAAGAATGGCGCACGCTGGTTTGAACCGTGGTCACGAATGCGAGTCCATTGTGATAACCGCTACGCAGCCCCGCCCGATCTTTAATTCGCACTCTAGGATATTTAGTTCGTCTTCCTTTGTGAAATAATTTCGGAAAACTCTATGCAGAAGGGCTAGAATATGCAAAATATTACAGGGGATGTCAGGTGTAGTAGTTACTAAAGATGAAAAGATTGGTGCGTGTTAGAAAACGTTGAAGGACAGCAATGAATGATTGTTGATGATTTCTACATCTGCGTCCCTACAGACTCCCGTATGGACGATATAGACAAGCATCCATGGTGTAGAGAAACAACTGAAGAAGTCAAAAATAAATAAGTAACCAGGTCCAGATGGAATCCTCAATCAGTTTTTCAGAGAGGACTTTGGGCATGGGCCCCTTACTTGGCTTTCATTTATCGCTAAAGTCTCGCCCAGCATAAAGTCGCAAGCGGCTGACTCCATTGCATAAGCAGGGCAAAAGGACGGACCCGCAAAGGTACAGAATAATATCCCTAATATCGTTTCGGTGCAGAATACGTGAACATATTCTCAATTCGAATATCATAAATTTCTTGAGACAGTGAAGCTTATGTTCATGAAGCAGCATGGGTTTAGAAAGCATCGCTCGTAAGAAATTCAGCATGCCCTTTTGTGACATGATAATAAGCGAACTATGCGTGAAAGTCAACAGGCAGATTCCATATTTCTGTATTTCCGGAAAACGTTTGACACGGTGTCCCACTGCAGGCTATTAACGAAAGTACGAGTAAATGGAACAGGTTCACAGATATCTTAATGGCCCAAAGACTTCTTAAGTTATAGAAAGCAGTATTGTGTCCTTGACGGCAAGAGTTCGTCAAAGCCAAGGACATCGTCAGGAGCGCCCCACTGAAGTGTGACAGGACCGCTGTCATTCTCTATGTAGAGATAAATGATCTGGAAGACAGGGTGGGCAGCATTCTACGGCTATTTGGTGATGATGCTGTGGGGCACGGTAAGGTGCCGAAGTTGAGTGACTGTGTGGGGATACAAGATGGCTTAGACAAAATTTCTTGTTGGTGCTATGAATAGCAGTTAGTTTTAAGTGTAGTAAAATGCAGGATATAGCGGATGAGTGGGAGAAAGATACTAGTAAAGTTCGGGTTCAGCATTAGTAATGTCCTACTTGACACAGTCACGTCGTTTAAATACCTGAGCGTACCGCTGAAAAGCGATATGAAACGGAAGGGGCAGGTGAGGATTGTGGTAGGAAAGGCAATGGTCGACTTAAGTTTATTAGGAGAATTCTAGGAAAGTTTGCTTCTCTGTAAAGCAAACCGCATATACGACGCTAGTGTGACCTGTTCTTGAATACTGCTCGAGTGTTTCGGATCCGTACCAGGTAATAGTAATTCATGGGCAGGCTGCTGGATTTGTTACTGGTAGGATCGTACTACATGGGGATGCTTCGGTAATTGAAATGGAAATCCCTGGAGTGAAGGCGACGCTCTTTTCGAGGAACGCTGTTGCAAAAATTTCGAGAACCGTCAGCTGAAGCTGAACCGCAGAATAATTCTGATACCTCCAACATACATTTCTCGCAAAGACCACGAGGATAAGATACGATAAATCAGGTCTAATACAGAGGTGTCTAGACCGTCGTTTCTCTCTCGTTCTGTTTGTGACTGGATCAGGAAAGGAAATGAATAGTAGTGGTACGGGGTACCTCGCGCCACGCGACGTAGCATCAATATGGATGTAGATATAGAGGTAGATGGTTCAAATAAATAAATGAACCATGCCGTTGGTGGGGTAACTGGATACAATTTAACGGTGGATTTAAAGAGGACTTACAGGCACCGCGTCAGAGCGCCGTACACACGGCCATTTAGCCTAAAAGCTTGCGCCCCGGCAGCCCGCCGGCAGGTCGCGTGCGGCAGATTCGGCCAGTAAGTCCGCTGTCTGCCTGTTCGTCCGTATGGCGCGGCTCGCAGCGGCAGCCCTGGCCTCCTAATGGAGCCGCGGCTCATCCAAACGGCCACACAGGCGAGGCACGCCGCTGCTTCTGATTTACAGCGCGGCCGGCAATTAGTCGGCCAATTTACTTGCCACCCCGCCTGCGGCCTTCTGTCATAATATATCACGCCCATACACGGACGCTCAGGCAGTTTCTCCGAGTTCTGTATCACTCGCTTCACAACGGTGCGATTTTAGCGTCCACAGAGGATGGAAATTGTTATATATGACAGGGAACAAAACACGCCGTTAAATATAAAACTGAATGAGCTTACAAGCGTAACGTAACTGGTTGTATATTGTACATCAAATGATTTAGTATTCGTATCTACCTACTCTTTCGAACACAAACAAGCAACGGGTCTCTGTGTCATCGCGTAACGCACTCAGATTTTGGGGTAGTGTCTTCTTTTGTAAGCTTACAGTGTCAAGAAGGTAACGGCGTCATGTGGTGGACTATGATGACTGTTAGTAAAGTCTACCGTTACTGGTGTGTACAGTATGCATAACTGTACTATTGGACGGTGCTTGCCTAGTTTTAGTGACCGTTGTCGATATTATAGAAAGGAATGTAAATGATTCCTACTATGCTAACTATCTCATAATGATTTACTTATAACTACTGTTTTACCTAGATTGTAATAGCTTTGAGTTTACTACTAAACTCCTAATTATCACCTCGAAAATAGAGCATGATTCACTTGCCCCTACCGCCGTCGTTTTATGCAACCCGGAATGCTATAGCTGATCTTCTTAAAGCGTGCTCGAGATTTTCAGATTCTCTCGCTCGCTAAGCACAAACTACTCGTCCTACAGGAATAAAGCGCAGGACCTTCTTGTAGAAAATTTGTAGTTAAATTTTGTACTGGAGTATATTTTCTCTAGGAGCCATAGTTTCCAAGTTATTCAAGAAAAACTTACAAAATTGACCTTTAAAATTATCCCCACTCCCACAATTATTCCCCACCGATCAGGATTTCTCGTATGTTGTTCATTGCATTCTCTCGTTCCTACTGTACAAAAAGTTTCGACTACATAAATAATAGTCGATATTCGACCTTTTTCTGGTCACTGTTGACCGTGTACCAACATTTTAACAAAAAGAAATAGGTAAATTGTTATTATTTTTCCGACACTTATGACTAACTTGACAAATTAGGAAAGGTCACAAAATTTCACTGAAATAAAATCTATAGTTAGTTCTAAACAACGGGCCTCTGAGGCTCTATTGTAGGTAAAGGGGCAAGTAGCAGTCAATACAAGCAGAATTTAATATAACCAAATCCTCACATGGACGGAATCAATAAACACACATTCACCTCCTGATCCATTTTGTAAACACGTCTTAATCAGTCACTACTACAACAGCCTGCAAAAGACATTTTTCGTCATAAAATGTACTTGCAACATCATCCACACTTACAATTACTCGTTTCTGCTAGACAAGTGACGCAACATGAACTATTTAATTTCGTTGTCACATTACATGGACATACATACTCTCTCTCATATGACAACTTACTTAAAACAACTCTCACAAGCTTCATACTGATACTAACTGAATCGTACTCATAACGACGTAGGACAGAAAATAATAGGACACATCATAGAGGATAAACATGAAATATGCAAGAAAATCTGTACTGGAATGAGCACATGAAGCAAATAGTAGGAAAAGAGTTGATAGACTGAGATTCACAGGAAAGTTCTCAAGAAAACGGAACTCATCCATGAAACGGAGTGGCTTCCAAAACATTTGTACGGCCATTTCTTAAGTATTGCTCATCACTCTGGGACCTTTACCAAGGGGGACTAATAACGGAAGGGAGAGAGAGAGAGAGAGAGAGAGGGAGGGAGAGAGAGAGAGAGAGAGAGAGAGAGAGAGAGAGAAGATCCAACGAAGAGTAATGCATCTTGTCACAAGATTCTATATTCCGTTAGTCCTTATGAGAGTGTTACAGACAAGCTCAACAAATTGCTGAGGCAGACACTACAAGAGAGGCGCTCTGCGTCATAAAGTGGTTTACTATTTTCATTTCGAGAGACTGCTGTCAGGGAACAGTCAGACAACGTACTGCTTCGTCCTCACACAGATGACCACAACGAGAAAATTCCATAGATCCGAGCTAATTCTTTTATCAGCAGTCTATCTTCCCACACGCCAAATATGAGTATAGAATGGAACAGGATAAGGGGGAGGGGGTGGGAGGGGAATCAGAATGCGGTACCGGAAGTACTCCCGACTGCTCACTGTCAGTTGGCTTGCCGAGTATTTATGTAGATGTAGTTTCAGCTAGGCCACCTTGCCCTTGCCAATACGCATTATTCACAGAAGTATGTCCTCTGACGGCTTGAGATAAAAACCTCATGTCACTTCACATCCACATTCACATTGATTTATTGATAATAAGACAGCAGGCACAACTTCTTCAACGTCACAGGCACATTGCACGCCAGAAGCAACCAGTTATTAGATTAAAACTCAGTTATCAACGTTCCAGGACAGAAAAATCGCACCTTAGGTTGCTGAACAACTATGCACTCAGAACAAGAGAATTACGAATTCGCATCATTCACAACAAGTACCAATTCTCACTTCCTAGCAACATATTCACTTACGATCACATGAAACACAAAACTGACAAAAATCGTCGTCCTTTATCATCACCTAACATCTTCCAACATTCTGAAACATCGAACATCAATGCATCAAACTATTCGACATATAACAAGAAGCAAGTGTGGGAAATTGGCACAGTTTATTCATCATACCTCACAACATATTAGCAAAAGCTCTCATAAACTATTCCACCAAGTGTTGCCATAGGTTAAGGAATGTATAAGTAGTGCAATAGATGTAGAGGTTACTTACTATAAGGTAACAATGTAAATATAGTATCCAACCGAAGCAGACAGAAGCAGACGACTGTAACATACAGTGTAAAATTACTCGCCATTATTGCAAAACCACGACAAAAGAATGTAATTTGAGTAAAAACATAGTGACAAGAAGTACTGTTATACCGTATGTCCCAAAATTAACCAACTGCTCAAATATGCACCAGAATCCCTAAGTACATTACTTCAATTCCTAAAATAGAAAAATTTTTGTTCTCCAGTCCAAAAATAGCACGATTTGTACAAAACAGTATTAAATCTTCCCTCATTTAAATAATTCACAGTTATTTGTAGGAGGAATTAGTGGAAATTTTATCTTCATAGTTAACACTATTAACACTTGACTTCTCAAAATCACGAGGTCTGACCATAAAATGAGAATATCCTGAAATCCATTACACAGAGACAAAAGAAATATACCAAGTAATATAAGTCCACGAAGTTCATTTTACGAGGATAGTACACAAATGTATGTAAGAATAAAAGAATACTTGTAACATTACCCAGTTCCCTCTTGTTAAATATTTAGTAAGCCAAGGTTCTACGGTAGCCAGTCTTGTGTAAATTCATCCTACAATGACTCTTGATGCCGGCCGCAGTGGTCTAGCGGTTCTAGGCGCGCAGTCCGGAACCGCGCGACTGCTATGGTCGCAGGTTCGAATCCGGCCTCGGGCATGGATGTGGGTGATGTCCTTAGGTTAGTTAGGTTTAAATAGTTCTAAGTTCTAGGGGACTGACGACCACAGATGTTAAGTCCCATAGTGCTCAGAACCATTTGAACCATTTTTGAATGACTCTTGATATTACAGTAGTGATTGGGCCAGATGAGTGCGTCTGGCGACTATAATATAACGCATATTCTCGAGAAATCAGCCACAGGGAAGTTCTAAAATGCGCTATGAGACTGGGGTTTTGCTGCAGGGGATTTCCAGACAGGCCACGTGCGTCGACAAAGGCTCGGCTAGCCGAGGTCAATAATGGGGATTTTCTGCCATTAGTAAGCAGAGTGAGGCGCTCCAGCATTTCCGTGTCCGGTAGAATGGCGCTTTTGCGACAGTGTGAAATGCTTCATAATTCTATAATATCTCCATGTTTCACAGCGTAACTAATCCACACACATAAGGAATCCTACAGCACTGTGACTCATATATTAACACTTTGATGTTATAAATGTCATAAAGACCGTAAAAGTTAGTCGACCACACTTAGCAAAAGTACTTATAAAAGTCATTGTAAATTAATAAAAGCTGAAGGCTTCATGCAATCTTTATAAACGAAGTATTTGATATTAGCTCAGGTCTCCAGCTACCATCCCTGAAAGTCACACATTAGTACATACCTTATTTATTGATTTATTACTTTTTATATCATTTTATTATGGACATGTGCCCTATTATTATATCCTCCACACTAACACAACAAAGGAAATCAGTACCACAATTTTCGAGCCTAGCCATACGTGAACATGTTACGTTAATTGCTGACTCTTTCTGTATGATGATTAAGAGTTATGTTGGCTAGCTTCACAAATTGCAAATGGTCTCTAAGATTTAACATCACAAATAGATAGAGCGTGAAAAGACACGTCAGCTGAGCAGGCCAAACGTATAATTCACATGTTGTAACGTGTACTCTTTATTATTTTTCATTATCATGTATGTTCTCGATCGACTAATTAATTACATCTATGTTGTTATTTGTACAACATCGTGTTTGTTCTCTACAGAAGCGGGAGAAAATGTTCTTTACTTTAAGCCATATGCGTAATCTGTAACTTTATTACTATCGAAATGGTGATCCTTAATTTAGATTTTAGTAAATTATGCTATTTGGTGGTGGGGCGAGTGTTTCCCATTGGCGAGAGCAGTGAGGCGCCCGGACATTCGGATTCCTGGAGGGGCTCCTGGGAGACAAGTGGGATATCTGATAGAGTTGGAGTATTGTGACACTTTGTACCGAGAGATGAAAGACAGTGGAAGACCTGTGTGGAGAGGTGATACTGTGAACTTCATGTCGAAACAAGAGAGTCGCAACACTTGTTGTGGAGATGTGATGTGGTGAACTTCGTGTCGAGATGTTATAGAGGAGACGTTTGACGTTGCGAAACAGTTATTGGGGTAAAGTGATAGAATATGAGGACTAGCTGCAGCAAATACTCTAAAATATGCTCACAGTAAGTGAAATTCCGAGGCAAGTGGGAGGCTGACTCAAAGGGTTTGAATGAACTTTAACTGTGGGCAATCAATGTAAGATGTGCTCCAGGAAACTTGTACGTAAATTAGCCAACTATTATTGTTGCTTATTTAATTGCATTTCGTGTTTTATCGCTAACTTGGCAGTACGTCAGCTATTTGGCTGTAGGATCTTACACAGTAACTCTTACTTCAACTATTTTAGTTAAAGCCCAAGGAATCAGATGTGCACGGCTCAATCCAATGACAGCGGTGAGGCGCATTTTCTGAAAAAAAAAAAAAACTCGTTCGTAGCCCAAATACCAACCTACTACCAACCTCTTAATTTTGGTACATCGCAAATACGGTTTCTCGTCAGGGAATCTGATTAGGAAAGTTAGCCATATTCGGTAACAGCCGGTATGTAGCAGCACACAACCTCGCTACGTGACCTTGACTTCCTTTCGTTTCGTAAATTTTCACACCAAAAAAGCAAATAATTTATTTTTTACACAGTTTCTGGTAACCATATTGGCTTATGAATTGTTACTAGTCTGCGAAAATACGTCACCCGTAGCAATATCGTCTAATTATGACCACCCGTAAGCCTGAACAGAATTTATTCTTAATGTTAGTCATATGTTTAACTCCAAAGTGCAGGGTGGATACGAAGTTCAATCACTTACCTAAAACACAAGTACAAATACAATTCACTTCCTACCTACAACATTGTTTTGATACTCAGAAATAGCTACGAAGCCAGTAGTGATTCATCAGTTTTGGGATGCAAGCAGCAACTAACTTTTCATTACCATACACTTCTGAAATGAATATTAGAAGTAAATGAGACTGTCGCCAGTCCTAATGGAATAAACTCTCGATATTCTTTTGAAATAAAAGGAATTACTCTAATCCAAACATATCTTTTGTTGTTGCAAAGTTATTCTGAAGGTAAGTAGAAAGCAAGAAGACAATGTGACGACTGCTTAGCTTTCTGTAAAACCTTTAGAAATTTAATCTGACACAATGTTGAAAATTAATTTTTGTTATATATTGATTTAAGCGCAAGAAAATTTAACTGTAGCACGTTGAAAAATGTCATTTGGTTCTACTCACAGTCAGTAACTTGTTAAATATTGCGACATTTAGAAATTTTTGTTTCAGATTTCTAAGTTTCGTTAAAACATAGTTCAGCTACGCAATTACTTCTTTTCAAAATGACAAAGGAAAGGCATTGTGAATGTTCGTAGGTAACATTGAAACATATAATTATTAAAATTAAATTAACTTTGCTGTTGAAAATTCAAGAATAGCTCACAAAATTCAGAAGTTAACTTTAGATTTACATTAAAGTTCTTACCTTGTTGCAGTTGAGAAGGCATTGGAGTTGGTGATGAATGTATTACACTATTTCTTCAGGCCTCATATTGTGGATTAATAATGGTTCGCCGTATCGACAACCAGAGCCATTTTTCTAGAAGTACTCCTCGTATAAATATTTCACCAAAACATGTGCTTGAGAATCTTGCATCTTCGACCAATGATTTTAGAGTCAGTTTCAGATCGTGCATGTTGTTGCCACGCTTCAAAGACAATTCGATTAATATTTCATCGCACGTAATCGCATATTTTAGGTACACACCTGACAACGTGATTTACACAAATTCACTCTCTGATAATTAGGCTCAGTCCACTCAGAAAATGTTTAGATACTGACCATCATCCGAATTTGATATGTAAACCATTATGAATAAGTGTCGCACATTTAGAATGACTGTAGACACCCCATGCTTCCGCGACCCGCACACCGGTCTCAGCTAACCTCGAGTCCGTTTTACCCTATCCGCTAAAAGGACTCAAGGCCATCAAAGAAAGAAGGGCCAGAAGAAATGAAAATGGTGTTCCGAGGCGTACTTGGATGACTACAGCAAACGAGAATCATTATAATAAAGTGCTCTTGAGAGTTGAACAGTTAGTCAACAACTTTCTTTTGTGCAGGGTGTTTGAAAAAGGTACGGCCAAACTTTCAGGAAACATTCCTCACACACAAATAAAGAAAAGATGTTATGTGGACGTGTCCGGAAACGCTTAATTTCCATGTTAGAGCTCATTTTAGTTTCGTCAGTATGTACTGCACTTCCTCGATTCACCGCCAGTTGGCCCAATTGAAGGAAGGTAATGTTGACTTCCGTGCTTGTGTTGACATGCGACTCATTGCTCTAGAGTACTAGCATCAAGCACATCAGTACGTAGCATCAACAGGTTAGTGTTCATCACGAACGAGCTTTTGCAGTCAGTGCAATGTTTACAAATGCGGACTTGGCAGATGCCCATTTGATGTATGGATTAGCACGGGGCAATAGCCGTGGCGCGGTACATTTGTATCGAGACAGATTTCCAGAACGAAGGTGTCCCGACAGGAAGACGTTCGAAGCAATTGATCCGCGTCTTAGGGAGCACGGAACATTTCAGCCTATGACTCGCGACTGGGGAAGTCCTAGAACGACGTGGACACCTGCAATGAACGAGGCAATTCTTCGTGCAGTTGACAATAACCCTAATGTCAGCGTCAGAGAAGTTGCTGCTGTACAAGGTAACGTTGACCACTTCACTGTATGGAGAGTGCTACGAGAGAACCAGTTGTTTCCGTACCATGTAGCGTGTGCAGGCACTGTCAGCAACTGATTGGCCTCCACGGGTACACTCTGCGAATGGTTCATCCAACAATGTGTCAATCCTCATTTCAGTGCACATGTTCTCGTTACGGATGAGGCTTCATTCCGACGTGATCAAATTGTAAATTTTCACAATCAACATGTGTGGGCTGACGAGAATCCGCACGGAATTATGCAATCAGCGCATCAGGGATTCCATGCGACGGAGGGTGGATGCATGTATCCTCGCTAACGGAGGACATTTTGAACATTTCCTGTAACGAAGTGTTTGAAGTCACGCTGGTACGTTCTGTTGCTGTCTGTTTCCATTCCATGATTAATGTGATTTGTAGAGAAGTAATAAAATGAGCTCTAACATGGAAAGTAAGCGTTTCCGGACACATGTCCACATAACATATTTTCTTTCTTTGTGTGTGAGGAATGTTTCCTGAAAGTTTGGCCGTACCTTTTTGTAACACCCTGTATGGTACTGCACTTACTAAGTTATAACTATTGATGAAACATTACAGCCGTTGAATTTAATTTTACCGAAGGCTATTTTGATTTTTCTTCATGTTGAGTCATTCCTTGCGACAATAATTTCTTTTTCGATTACATCACGCTTTAATCCAGCCATTTCGCGTTTGCTTCCCTGCACATGTTATTTGTTCCATTCCTAAGTGACTTGTACATCAGTATTCCTGGATTGCCATGCATATTTTTGTAAATCTTTCTTTCGTTGATCAACTGAAGTATTTCTCATGCTGTCTATGAGTTCTTCACAGTTACCTATGATGGACCAACGTTCTTATTTCCTTTTTCTATGACTGCTGTTTCTAGAGACGTCCGTTCCCCTCCAAGTGAACTACCTACTGAGCTATTCGTTATCACAGGACCTATATCGTCAGAGAACTTGAAGCGTACCTCTTCATTCCCTAGTACTTCCGTATCCCCATTTTTTGCACAGTCTCTTAACCCCAGCTTATTCGTCATCGTAACTAAATTTTGATATGAGTCTATATTTGATCCTGGGCACGCCTCACAATCCAATAGCTGATTTCTTAGTCTCTGCCAAACCTTGATGTAACCTGACTGAAATCTTCCCATGTCTCCCTGCCGTTTCCAAGCGTATCCCCTTCTCGTATGATTCTTGAACATAGTATTCGCTGTGACTAACTGATATTTATTGAAGAAAAGTACTTTCTCGTCTCTCGTTCCTACCACCGAGTACATACTTTCCCGTAACCCTTTCTTATATTTCCTCCACTACAAACGCATTCCAGTCCCCCATGACTATTAGATTTTCAGTTCTCTATAGGTACTGAATTACCAACTCAATAACATGATAGACCTCCTCTGTGTTCTCATCCTCTGCTTGCGACATCGACATATATATCTGAACTATGGTTATCGGTGTTGGCTTGTTGCCGATTCTGATGAGAACAAAAATATTACTGAACTGTTCATAGTAATTCACTCTTTGCCCTACCTCCCTATTTACAAAGAATCCTAAGCCCGTTATATCATTTTCTGCTACTGCTGATATTCTCGGCTGACTAGAAATCCTTGTCTTCTTCCCATTTCATTTCATTTGTCGCCAGCTTTCAAAATTTCTAGCTCTCCTACCACGTTCAGACGTCTGAGATTATTCAATCTTTTTCTCACGGGCACCTCGTTCTTGGAAGTCCCTCCCGGACATCCATATTGGAGGACTAGTCCGAAATCTTTTTTCACCATGAAACTTTTTCAATAAAAAAGGCTACTTGTCCTGTAGATACACATTGGCTTCTGTATTCTCATGCCATCGATCAATGCAGAAGCTCCCGCCTTACGGGCCAGTTTCCCACGCCAAGGGCAAGAGAGTGCCCTGAACCTGTGTCCCCGCTACCGCCGTGTTTGACAAGGTGGTTAATTTATTATGTCGGTAGTATCTAGCCACTGTTCCTGATGCTTCTAATTCAAAATTCGTCATTGTTTTCATCATTTGGTCTGGGCAGACGTTACATGACACTCCATCAAGTTCATCGTTGGTTACTTCACTCAGCTTTTTAATTACAGAGAGCAACCAGAGCCTTCTGACGTAACACGATGAGCTACCATGCCGGCCCTGACCCCTCAGAACACGATTGAGCTGTCTCATAATATATTAATTATATCGTCACCGTTGGGGTAGGAGTAATCTCAGTTTTACTATTACCGTCCAGTAATATAACATTAGGAACAAAAACAAGTTCCACCATACACAAATTAACTTTTCCTTGCAGAGAAGAAGAAGAGTATGCAGCCATACAAAAATGTGACAACCGACATGTGAATTAAGGAGCTGTCAGACGTAAAATTAGAAAAGAAAAAATGTAATTTTAAACAAATATTTAATTCATTTCTGCATCACAAGTCCTTTTGATCCATAAATGCTTGAATGCATAAGTAATATTAATTTTACATTTGTTACGTTTAATAACATTTGCACATTAAAATTAAAGTAAAAATACAGTTATGCAAATGTTCCGCACGTAGTAATTTTTATGAAGAGGAAAGAAATATTTTTTAAACCTACTGGTGTGTTGCACATCACAGCGAGTTATGCCATTACAAGCATCGTAATTAGCGTCCTTTCTATCAAAATTCGGAAACTGATTCAAGTTCCGTAATATGTAATTACTTAAGTGAGAATAACAGTCAACGTAACATTTTGATAGCAGGTGCTGTTCTGCGTCTACATGTAATGAAGCCATTAGAAAGCTAATGATTTAAGCAATGTCAGTTGCGGCGCGCATCGTGATCAAATTAGAAAATGGAAGCGAACAACTGAGCTATCTAGCTGTAAGTTTATCTCGCGAACTGCATTTCAGCGGCCACTTAATAACTTTTACGCACAGCTGTCATGGAAAACTAACCGTAACTAATCATAATATCAAGAAAAAAATTTCATTCTGAATTTGTTGTTGACTGTAGCAACATTGCCGCAGATAGGACCATGCTAAGGAAATGACTAGTTTATAGCTGTGTCTTGATTGGAAGTTCCTAGTTCGTGACTGACACATAAACAGACGTACACGTTCATTTGGAAACACCCGCTATCTGCCTCAGTGGCGCGCGAAGACCTTTCTTCTGGCACGTCCATGTACAGAAGGCGGCAACAGGCGGTACCTCGGCGTTTCACTCCGTTCAGGTGCCAGCATGAGGACTCTCGTGTGTCTTACGTTCCTAGGTTAGTAACTGTGCTTGCAGTATATTATTCTTAATAGTAATTTTGTCATAAAGTTTTGATAGTATATATGTACAACATAACACTCCGACATAAACTACGCGATTTAAGGAACGTTGGAAGGTGATGCATTTAGAAAAACGATATTTAGGGGGCCTGGCGTTCGAACCCAGAACTTTCAGGAAGCGAAGCTGACATACTAGCACTTTTTTGCCATTTTTTATTATTCGGCATACATAACGTCTGTGTGATGGTTCTGTGTCAAGTTTTCGTTTCCGACGTAAGTTGGAAAGTGTATGATGAGTATTTGCCTGTATTAAACGTTTATTTTGGTTTTAACACCGTCTGACTCTGCATGGTGGGTGGATTTATTCTTCTCCTTGTCGCATACTTATTTTAACTTCGATGCCAAGAAACTTTGTCATTCGTTACTGTACGTCATACGTATTTTATTTAACTTCTTGACTGTAGCAATTATCTGACTGATTGCCATGTACCAGGAAGCAATATCATGAAAAGTGAAGAACTTAAGTTGTAGATTGTTCAAAATATTTCCCCAGTTCAGATTCGTACTTTTCCGCTTTTTGTCTGCTTTTAGTCACTTCAGTAGTTGAATGTAAGTTAATTTCATTTGGAATGTCACTGCAGATGAAATTTGACTCTCTCACGAAAGCCTTTACTTAGTTGGCATAATTTAACATCACCCGTGAAAACATACTTGGTGGTTTACGTATCCGCATAATTTTCGTACGCATCTGTGTTCACAGTATTGAAAGTGTGATAACCCGTTCGCTTCCAAACATCTGATTCATGATAGTCCACTTACGTACAACACACCTTAATCAATAATCAGTAATTGTTATGGCCATATATATTTCATTTTGCAGTGCTGTTATTCGACTGTGAACAGATACTGCTTCGTACCTACTGCAGTGCGGCGGAGTAATTACCTTTCTTCGTTCTTTTAACTGCCCATGATTCTTTTTTTTAACTGTCCATGATTCACTGGTGTATAGCTCTACGCTACAGATACAAGCAAATCATTTTCGCAGCTCCATCGTAATTCTTTTAACTGTCGGTAACTGCCTCTCCTTTTCAAATTCTGACTTTTCGCCTGACTTCTTCCCTTCCATGTCATGAAGCTTCCAAGTTACAGAAAAGATTTTACTTGTTCTATATTTTATCCGTCTAAAATTATGTTAACTGGCGCTTCCTTCTTGTTTATTCCCATTACATTTATCGTTATATTATTTATCTTCATTCCATACTCCTCGCCTCTTCTTGCGATATTCTTCGGCATTTGCTGTAGCTCTTCTTCTGATTCAGCTAGTGATCATCCACGTATTTTAAAGCCTGTAAACTTCCTCCTCCAATTACAATGCCTCTTGTATGCCTATCAGTTTCTCTCCCTATCTGTCGAACTGATTTAATGACACTGACCATCCTTGCTTTACAGTCCTTGCAAAGCTCCTCAATTCCTCCTCTGTATCGGTGACTTGGCGAAGGTGGCTGTGGTATTACAAGCTTTGGTATAGATTCTCAACCTAGCCACGGTATCTACTTATTTCTCCAATTGTGAACACTAACTGTTAAACCCAACGATAAAATGTCCGCAAGAACAGGTACCATATTCGTATAGTTGGCGATCTTCTTCAGTGCGAATGCACTCGCATTGCTCAAACTTATATGGGAAACGGTAGATGGGCTGCCGCGGGTAATGAGTATAGTGGGCACTACAAGTGTAGTGTGTGGACAGCAAGTCGGAAATGTGAGTTCATGGGGAGCGCGCAAGAGGTAAGTCCCTGCAGTCACACTATCCTCTTGTGTCCTCGATGGCTCAGTCGGATGCTGGCACGGTAGCTCAGCGTGGTCAAAACTGGGTTAATGGATCAATAATGAACTTAAACAAACATCATGGGACGACCGCCCAGAACCAACAGAACGAACAAAGTGAGATAAAAAAATGTCGGATAGAGCGTCTTCCATGTAAGCAGGAGCTTCCTGGTTCGAGTCACGGTCGGGGCACACATTCCCACTGTCCCCATTGACATTTATCAACACCTGTAAGCAGAAAGTGGTCTGGATTTCTTTGTAATTTCATCTTTAACGTGACGTCCAATGCTGACGGAAAGCGTCGATCTGTTTCCCCTATTTTCCGTTAAAATAAAAATTATTTTCAAACTGTAATTTTACTTGCCCATTAGGTAGGGTGGTACAAAAGTAAGTCCAGTGGGATATTACTTTCATAGAAATGTATTAAGAAAGTATAAAACACGAAGAACAACTGGTATTCCTGGTCAGTCGCTGCTGGAGTTCCAGTTATTCTTCGTTTTTTTTTTTTTTTTTTTTTAATGTCCATGTTAACACATATCGATAAAATGAATATTGCACAAGACTACATCTGGAACTGCCCTATCAAATAGGCAGGTAAAATTCCGTTTTATAAATCACTTTGTTTGGGCTGATTGTAGCTACACAATGCAAAATTAAATTGAATTTACCGCCCGAAACACCAGGGAAAATGTACCAGACGATTCTTTGAAGAGAGACCGTGCTGATAAAATAGCAGGTGCGAAAAACCGCATCCCTGTCTTACACCCTTATTCATTCAACCACTATTTACTTGGTCATCCATTCTTATTTTTCTCTCCTGGTTCTTGAATATATTTCCCGTACTTAGCAAAAGTTTACTTTTATTTTTATCGACATTTAAAACATCTTCCATCACTTTATATTTGAGAACGCTAAACACAGGTCGACCAATCTTAAGAATATGTCCTAATTTTTGGTAAGTCTTGTTTCCATAATAAAACCCAATGTCACATTGGTCTCACTGGTGCATTTACGATTCCGACAGCCAATCTGGTCGTCATGTACTCTCACATGTCATGACAACTTCGGTGTGCGGTGGATTTTGCTGTTGCAGTGCTGACGACGTCCGCCTGGCTCTGCGAGGCGCGGCCGCCGGCGTCAGCTGCCTTCGTCACTGCCTTCCAGGTCTTCGACGACTTACTCCATCAGTTCGTTGACAACATGGCTGACCCAAACCATTTTCAGGATTTGACTTTTGAGCCTCTGAGACAGGTTATGGAGGTACTCATGAAGTTGTCAGCCGCTGCACACATGGATTCTGCGTAAGACTGATTATTTTATATGGAAGTATGTTATCGTAGTCGGCGTTCATGCGGAGAACGATTATTCTGCGTTCTGACATAGACTTTATGCGAAATAGATACATTGCCAAGGTTCTTTCTTAGAAGCAGTAGATATTTCCTAGATGTGCACGGCAACGGCGCGGTTCCGAAACCATACGAATTGTTCTGCTACATGTAAAGAGATATTCGCTTGTACTACTTATATTACAAGGTTTGAACGACGGCTACCTAACATTTTGCTGAACTGAGTGACTTACTAAAGATAAGTCGGACCTCTATAATTCAGTAGTTTAACGAGGAATTTGAATGTATGGCTGGACGATTTATAGTTACCTGCCCATGTATGTCTGGTACTACAAGGTAACTGACGCATTTATCTAGAAAAGGATGCAACCCCAAGAAGTATATTTTGCAGGATAAGCCAAGTGCAATTTCTGAGCATGTTGTACAGGAAATTTCCATGTGTAAACCCACAGCAAAATTAAAAAAAAGAAAAAACAAAAAAAAAACACATGTGAGACAATGTAACTCAAATAATAATAATAATTAAACTAATAGTCGACGTTGACAGTAAAATGAAAATACGTTGCGGTGACAAAAGTCACTGGACGCCTCCTAATATCGTGTCGGACCTCCTTTATACCGGAGTCGTACAGCATCCCGACGTGGCGTGGACTCAACAAGTCGTTGGAAGTACTCAGCACAAATACTGAACTATGCAGTCTCTATAGCTTAGTTCAGCCACAGCTGCACTTAGAATAATAGAAAATTTGGGGGAGAGAGAAATCAGTAAATTGACATATTTTGCGTATTTTCATTCAGTAATATCGTATGGAATTATGCTCTAGGGTGACTCATTTTTAAGAAAGAAGGTCTTCATTGCCCAAAAACGTACTGTAAGAATAATATGTGGTGTTCACCCGCGATCATCTTGTAGACACTACACTATCGCATCGGACGCAGAGGAACTAGGGATGTTTACGAGTGTGGAAGTCTCGCGTACAGACGTGTGACACAATTAACACCCAATCAATTGACCACTTTCGAAGTCCATGAGTTCCGCAGGGCATTCTATTCTGATCTCTCACGATGTCTAATGACTACTGAAGTCGCTGATATGGATTGCCTGTCAGTAGGTGGCGGCACAATGCACCTAATACGAAAACTATATGTTTTTCTGTGGGTCCGGATACTTTTGATCACTTACTGTATAATGGGATCTATGAAGAGTGCTTATTTATGAATAAATAAATTGACAGTGTTAAGTAACCGCACTCACGTACTAGGACGTTGCTTTACAATTAAGGATATCCAAAAAATGCGCAAACTCAAAATTAGCAACAAAAAGTATAATGTACATACCTTGTAATTTTCGTCATGGTACAATGAAACGACTGTGGAGGCCTTCAGATTCAAAGTGACATCATATCTCTTAAACGAATTGAAAAAGATGACTGTTCAAAATGAATTTAAGTGTGAACAGCTGTAATATGGGAACAAATAAGAATGCGGTTGCAATTTCTAATTACACTGCTGCAAAAATTCATAGGAAATACGTTAATAGCTTCCAACAGTTTAATTCTCATAGTTGAATCACAGATCTGTGAATTAATTACACATAAACTGATACACTCGAAATTACAAAATCATTTAGACAACGTTTCTGAAAGAGTATTCTTTTTTGATAAAATAATCTTGTTAACTGATTGTTCGTAACCAAGACGACTATTATAATTCACTTTGCAATTTTATATCTCATATATAGCTACGCACATAACACTCTTTCGTTTCTGTTGAATCATAAATGGAAACAGAAAGAGTCAATTACGTAAAAGAAGACTGAACCATCAGCACATTCTACCAATTTATTAATGCTGCCTAACTCTATCACAGTTCAGTACATTGTCACAAAGACTTTTACGCAGGCAAACTGGGAGATAACTCTCTCACAGCATTATCCACAGCACTGGAGGGATTCAAATTCCATGCCGTTATGTAGCTACGCCGAATATGTTGAGCAAGTCATCGACTTTGCACTGTATAGACACGCAGATTTTCACTTTGTCATACACTGGGGTTTCATCCTTCATCTGGGACGTATTAATTAAATTGAAAATAGTTGCAAACGAAGTGGTGGGAATGCAAATCCGCTCCAAACTACCCCTTAAGACAAAAAAAGTACGACGCACCAAGAATGAATTATTCGAATAGCACGGAAATCAGTATATGTGATGTACATGTAGAGACAAACAAATGATTATAACTTAAGAAAAAACTGGACGATTTATTCAAGAAAAAGCGCTTCACAAATTGAGCAAGTCAATAACACGTTAGTGCGCTTGTGGCCCTTGTTCAAGCAGTTATTCGTCTTAGAATTGATTAAATTGCAGAATGTCCTCTTGAAGAATATTGTGCCAAATTCCGTCACGGTGGATCGTCAAAATCCCGGGCTGTTTGGAGGATCCTGCCCATAACACTGCAAACTTTCTCAGTTGGGGAGGGATACGGTTATCTCGTTAGCCGATGTAGTGTTTTGAAAACACGAAGGCAAGCAGTAGAAATTCACGCCGAGTGCTGAAATGTAAGCCCAGGATGGCTTGCCATGACAGACAACAAAATATGGTTTCAAATAACGTCGACGTACCGTTGTACTGTAACGTGAGACGGGTGACAACCAAAAGGATCTTGCTATGAAACGAAATAGTATCCAGGACGATCACTCCTAAATGTCAGGCCGTATGACGGATGGCAGTCAGACTGGTATCTATGGCGGCTCCAAGCACTTCTTCGCGGGTCATCACTGAAGACAATTCTACTCCAGTAATGGAGAATCATGGTGATTTGTTGCTCTTCTTTGCAAACCTGAGCAATATGATAATGCCCGCTCACCCATGGCGAGAGTATCTATTGCTTGTCTCCGTGCTTGCTAATTTCTACCTTGGCCAAGGAGGTCGTCGGATATCGCCCAAAATGAGAATGTGCGGAGTGTTATAGTCATGGCCCATCAAAGAGCTCGGGATGTTGATGTTTTAATGCGCAAATTGCACAGAATTTCGCACGATACCCCTCAGGGGAACTTCCAAAAACCCTATGAATCAACGCCAAGACGAATAACTACTTGCATGAGGACAGAACTGGACCAGAGCATTATTGACTTGACCGATTTTTGCAGCTCTCTCTTGAATGAAACACCTAGTTTTGCTACAGTTGTAAACATTTATTAGTCTCTACATGTTTTACCTTTCTTTCTTTCTTTCATCCTTCTTCTTCTTCTTCTTCTTCTTAGAGTGTATTTCTAATTTGGATTCATTCAGCCGTGCTACCGACACACCTGCTACTTGGATGAAAAGCCCTTGACTCTCTATGCAATTGGTTATCACTCGAACAGGCCACTCTAAATATAGGAGTAGTGAATGAAAGGTGTTTGAAGGAAAGCTGCAACTGAGACTCCATTTACCCCACTATATCTCGTCTGGTATTTGGCTGAGAAGAGCCTGACTTCTGAGCAGCACACTACACGTTTGAGATATGGAATGAAAAGTATAAATAAAGAAAAGTGCCTCCTACATCATTTGTATTGCCTCCGTCGATTGTGACATAGGTCACCGACTGTAATTTATATATTCACAAACAACTTCCATTTCAAGTACACTATGCTTGCATTTATTTATGGAAAAGCTGTCCCAGAATTAAATTAAGCAGCATTCTCGTGTTTCAGTTCCGACAAAGGTTTCGGAGGTTTTCCTTTGACGCAAGGCTACTGGCGGAACTGGAAACCACTATTCAGTCAGGAATCCCTCAGTCCCAATAAGACCTTGCCTACTATATCCTTGGTGTAGGATGTTGAAAATTGGCACACACATCTCTAACTGGTAGTGATTCATATAAATTCCGTAGTACTTTATCCACCTATGAAGTTCAGTGGTCTGCATGTCTGACTGCTATGTGGAGGACCCTCTTTCGATGCCCCAGCGCTGTGAGAGGACTGATGGAAGGACTGCAACGATGTATACTCAGCCTCGTGAAACCAAATGAGGAGATACTTGATTGAGCAGCTGCAGCTAAAAGGTCAATAAAGCCGTCAAAAACTCGGAGAGCGGTGACACGGCGATTGGTAGGCCCCGAATGATCCATCTCCGCCAGAACTCAGAAATTGCCATACAGACCCATAACCCAGTGCCAAGTATTATACAATCTTTTCGCTAGTGACTGAGCAAGGTGTGGTTTTCTGACGTATGTAGTACGGATATCATTCATAATCGTGCCGAACCATGAGGAGTCACCGTCTGACACTAAGCTTCAAAGCAGAGCCTGGGTATGGCTCCGGTTCTAAAGGCCAGGATGACCATCGAAAGTGCCTCACAGTGCACAACATCCTGCGCTCATATGTAGCCAACCGCGCCTAGTACACGTCCACCGCGGCGGTCGGGGGCCACATCACAGTTGCGACACTTGAGGATGGGCTTATGAAAGTGCAAAACCGGTCGTGATAAAAAAAGAAATTACAACTGAAGCTGTTCTTCAACCTGTAGCTAAACAGGAAGGTGTTGCACCCATAAATAAGCCAAGTTCGTTATAAGACACTCTACAAGTGGAACACAAGTATTTCGTACGCTCCTAATGGATCGTTTCAAATATATTCTAAAATATTGATTGCTTTTAAAGACCGTCCCTTAGGTGTGGCAACCAGGTAAGCATTAAATCAAAGGTGAGACTCAGAAATTTCGCCATTTCCTTAAAAGTAAGAACAGTATACATTGTCCTAATTTTAATAAAATTAAAAACTGAACAAGTAAATAATTAGACAAATTACCCACTTGAGACACTAAAACTTCTCCACCCATTCTTCCAAACTAACATAGTTATCTGCTAAGCAGCTGTCCAGTTACGTGCTGTACCATGGACCCAGTAGTGATCAGGTGATGTTTGATGATTCGGAGATAATGCAGAATCCAGCACACATATGCAAAAGGGACAGTTGTTTCTTCATCAGTGGTGGATCTTTGGTCCCAGCTGACCTCCTCAGTGGATACTCTGTAGCATCGGAAAGTTGCATCCTGACAGACAGCGGCGGTAGCTGTGGTTAAATATACGCCGTTGTCTCAGAAACATTCACGGTTAGCCTGGAGACTATAGTTCAGCAATGCAACTGCCACTGTACGACTCTCGCCTCTCCCAGAAATCCAGCTGATGCTCTTCCATACTATTACACTTTTAGTGAAAATATCTATGATGCTCAGGAACTTTTACCGTGACCTTTTGCTCTATGAAAATTCGGCGACGTTCGCCCGAGATACCCAAAAGGCTGCGATGTCACAACAATAGGAGAACTAGGACAACAACTCAAATCTATCAGGCGGCTGCATAACACCACCACCAAAATCCAAACTGGAGACGAAAGCCATCAAGCCAGGAAAATCATGTCAAAAGCGTTAGACCATGCGACATTGGTTGAGTTGGTTGATCAGACGATTACCAAACTTTCGATGATATGATCGCTGACGTCCACCAGAGGGACAGAGAAAATTTAATAACGATGGTACTGGCCGTCATCTCAGGTGTTTCAGCCACACAAGGTCTCTCGAGGATTTGAGTATTAGTAATGGCCAAATGACTATTAGAACCACTGAGAGAGTTGGAAAACGATGTAAGCTTCATGGACGTCCCACGAAAATTTAGCTAAATACGAGGCTATCCAGTGCTTGGCTGGGTAAGCTCTGTGCAAGTGAGACGTAGCATGTTCCTCCTACGTTAGTCTGATAATGTCTGTTTTATCTCAAAAGCCATCCCTCTCACTGATGCGCAGTACATATGCAGGTTGAGGTTTTTCTTAAATAAGTTTTTAACACCAGAACTGTCAGGGCTTTTAAGACCCTACACCCTGTGACACAGAACGTCCCCCAGTCATGCCGCACAGCAATCACTGAATCATGCCTGAACGTTACTGTTAAGTCTGGCGGCGCTCATCAGCCCCAGCTTATCAAAATCGAATTAACCATACCAGTACCCAGCTCTGAGGCCTCTGAGGCGCTCACTAATTGTCATGACACAATAAGAAATGACTTTTCGAATATAAAAAGTAGTACACACGATGGTTGAGCACGGTTTCATAATTTTTGTTTGCGTCACAGTATCCCAGAATTAAATATCTCCTACCGCCTCTAGCCATGCTCGTTAGAAGGTTTCTTTTGGTTGTAAGACAAATTGAGGAATAATAATTCCTCTCCCAGGTATTTCCAATTGGCACTCTCCATGCCCCCCAATCAGCAAAATCGTTATTAGGTTGCAAAGTCACTACAGCAGGACATTAATAGCCGGGCTCTGAGCACTATGGGAGTTAACTGCTAAGGTCATCAGTCCCCTAGAACTTAGAGCTACTTAAACCTAACTAACCTAAGGACGTCACACACATCCATGCCAGAGGCAGAATTCGAACCTGCGACAGTAGCGGTCGCGCGGTTCCAGACTGTAGCGCCAAGAACCGCTTCTGTCCTAATACTTTGGGTGTGACACTTTACGTACCAGTCTTCTGCCCTAACATACTTAGAGACGAGCATCGTAAAGAAGAATCAGCTGAAATAATTGTAATTAACTTCATGAAGTTGAAGTCTTGATTTTAATCTCCCAGGTTGCTTCTTCTCGTGCAACTTATAAAAGTAGGTTATGGTACCAGACTTATATTTGACGTTTTCTTTGAATTGATAGCATGACGTTGTTTTAATGGTTCAATTTCAGAATTCGGTACATTTTTACAGTTGACAAAATTGTTCTCATGGTTATGATGATGTAACATACAGAGCAAACCGTAACACACATCTACTTCTTAGCATGCCTGATAACGTAGTGAAGCGTCTGCTACGAGAAGCCAGTGATCTTGCAAAACCTCCACGTTCAGGCTGAAGTTATTAATTCTATTTTACACATTTTTGAGATAGGTTACTAACATTATAAAAATTAGTATATTAAAAAACATATGGGTTGCGAATAAAGCTTACAGTCTTTATTGGTGTTTATTTATGAGAATAGAAGTTTATCTATTGTGAAGACAGTGGTAGGCCTGATTTGGTCTTCCATTCCAGTCTTCAAATAGGTGTTTCGCAGTTTTATGTTTTTCTACTGTCAAGTAACACATGTTGTATATTCAGTGTCACGAATAACAAACTATAATAGGAATTTTGGTGTGAGCAGTTTCATGAGCTTAATATGTCTACAAATCCAAAACTAGGAAGTAGTTCCCATATTTCAAATTAGGATATTCTGTTTTTGGGACAGAACTTATCAAAACGAGAAATCGTTTCAGTGTCAGTATCTCCTGAGGTTCGTGATGTGATATGAAGTTCCAAAACATAATTTAATTTATAATTTAACATAAGTGTAGAATTTATAATTTTCGTCTTTTGATTTGTTATTGAAAGTAGAAGTTGCTTTCCATTGTTAATGTTCAGAGACTTGGCAGTCTTGAAGTCCTTTCCTCGTTGCATTATTTATGTTTTGTAGATAATTGTGTATCTATAAATTTGGTTGGAAGCCAACTTCGATGATAGTTTTCGACACTCGATAAGATCTTACTTACCTTATCTAGAGTGCTTACAAATGTTATCTACCGATATATTGTACGAACAGATTAATTCACTCAAGATCATGAAGATGACCTAGAAAGCTTTAAAGCACCCATCGAGATCATATCCGTAAAGTTACAAGCTGCCTTTGTGCCGGTTCGTATGCATTAGAGGCAGGACAGTACAGTTAATAGCGCAGGGCTCGAGTGTCTTTTCTGCAGGAAAAAACAGTCGACAATTGCAGCTGTCCTGCTTGTTGCGAACACACATACCTATTTCGTTCTACTGCTTTAGTCTACACGTTTTCGAAACGTTGTAAGCGATTGTTAACTTCATGGTCACAAACAGAACTTCCACACACACACAGTAATAAGCATAGATCGCATGCTATTTATTAAACACCTGCTAACATATTTCATTTGATCCTATAGAGGAGCACCAAGAGCGGAGGAGGCCTACTGTTTACGAGAGAGGAAAAAACATTTTACATCAGTCAACAATTTCTTTCATGTCTTTTTTTATAATGTTGATGTTTAGTGTGCAGCTACTGGTCATTAAACACATTGTTCCAGTGACTACTCCTAAGCATAAGTTTCGTTGATATCCTCATTCACAAAAACTTCCTCATACAAATGTACGCTTCCCAACATACTGCACACTCCAGCAGCTGTTATAACAAAAATGTCGACGAAAAAATTTCTTGAGCAAGATTTGCAAGTTTTCTGCAGTTTGAAACTCTTCCTCCCTCTACGATCACTCTGAAAGCCAATGAGTTTCAGTAACATTTCAGGACGTATCTTTTCACTGTTCACCTTACGAGGAGCAGCAACAATATTAAAATCAAATTCCAACAGTGTTTAGTCGCATATTGTCAGTGTTATCTTTCAGAGTAACGAAGCCATCGTAATGTTCTATCAGTGTTTCCTTCTGTAGATTCTTCCAGTTGTTATTGAGAAAATGCACATTAATCCGTAACCCCGTGATCAGGTCACGATAATCACGCAATTGTTGATCAAGAACTCTTAAATTGTTTCTCTTGAAACCCAAAACTGTGTCAGATATTTCGGCAGTTCCTTTATACTTATCCTCAAATATTGTGTTAATGACATCTAGGCGCTTGTTAGGTTCATAGGATCAGTTCTAAGGCCCTAATACAAACGGAGAGCGTCCGCAATTATCGAGCTGAAAGGATTGCTGCTAGGAGCATTGTAGTCAGGTCGGTGTAAGGGGGGGGGGGGGGGGGGGAAGGCTGAAACCTGGCTGCTAACTGAGTTGAGGAGATAGCCACGGGCAGGCAGTGTGGTCCTGCTCATGTAACACAGCATTTGACCTAGACCTAGACAATGCATCGATTTAAAGAAAACTACCCTCCCTTCCTGAAATTATGAAACCGCGCAGCATCGCACCATCACCCAGAATATAGAGCATCACACATCTGTCAGTGCCTGTCACCATTCACGAACTGTCAATGGCAAAATGAATGCCTGTGTCTCTGTTCTAGTCAATACTCAACAACGAAATTAACCTGTGAGACATAAAGTAACACTCAAAACTATTGTGTAGACAGTATTAATTACAATAAAATAAAGATAAGCGTTCAACAGAAAGAAAGCTACCAGTGGATAACTGAAAAGTAAGTAATATAATCACTTTAGTACACAATTACATTTGTCTTATACAAAGTACGCTTACATCAAAACAAACAGTTCTTCTATTTCAAAAGTATTTTGTAGATCTAGGTATGTACACTCTTTGACATAAAACTCGAAAGGCGGCCGGCCGCTGCAGAGGCTAAGTCCGCGCCGGTCGCGACATGGGACAAATAAACTGGCCAACTCGCTAATTCTCTAAGTCCGGCAGTCTGCACAATCTGGCAACACTATAGACTGCGGCACTTCCTGGAGGCAGTCTTGTCCCATACAAGAGAAACCATATTCTGTTTACGCCCGTGGTATAGCAGTACCGTGCGTTGTTTCTGTCTACGATGTCTGTGGATCGAAACTAGCTGGCGCAAAAAAATTTTATAGCCTCTTCCAACTTAATGCCGAAGACATGAATGTAATGGTAATGCAGATTCAATCTATTTCACTTTCTATCACACCGATAGCAAACTTTTATCCAGTAACCATTTTGCGGCAGGTTTCTTGCAGAGTGTCCTCCTCTGGACGTCGCATGCGGCAAAGCCCCGGGATCCATTTGCTGGCTACTGGCAGCAGCCGTGGCGACAGCAGCGGCGCTGCACTCCCCCGTTCTTTATCGAAAGCGCCTGCTACCGCTCATCGCTTTTGATAATTTAAAACGCTTTTTTATTATTAAATGTTGCTCCATAGAAGATTTCTACGATTTCCATTCACGCTCGAAAGCAACATAGACCGACGCCCTGATTAGTAGATTGGTACTGTATTACATTCAAAAATGTTCAAATGTGTGTGAAATCTTACGGGACTTAGCTGCTAAGGTCATCAGTCCCTAAGATTACACACTACGTAATCTAAATTATCCTAAGGACAAACACACACACCCATCCCGAGGGAGGACTCGAACCGCCGCAGGGACCAGCCGCACAGTCCATGACTGTATTACATTAATCGGCAAGAGCTGCGTATGGTCCGAAATTAATTTGACAGACTTAGACGAAATTAAACCCCCTCACTACATCGATGAATTTATAAATGCTTCATACCTCTTTCTATTCCTTTCAAAGTCTATTATTTGTGCAACTTTTGGCCACTATTTGGATGTTTTCGCCAAGCCAGAGTGAGCGACTGTGGTGTAAAGTGTATTACAGTTTTTGTTTCATTCCTTATGGTAAGTCTATGAGATAAACTGTGTGAATACCTTGCAATGCACGCTCTGTAGCAGTGCAGGAACACTGCACATTTGGAGTTCCATGTATGGATTCATGAAGTATTCAACGTTGATCGGAAGTGATAGTTAAGGTCATCAGATTTAAACCAGAAAAAGTTATCGATTTTGAGGTTTCATAGAATGGAAAGGAATTGCTAACGCCGGTGTCAGCAAACGTCTACAGTTAAATGCTATTGCAAAATTTAGAAGAGAGGAACTATATTTATCTACATGTTCACTTCATAAACAACCTCCTGACATGTTAGATCTAGGAGGGGCGTTCAGAAAGTAAGCTCCGATCGGTCGCGAAATGGAAACGACTATGAAAATCCGATAAAGCTTTGCACAGATGTGTTGGGTAGTGTCTCTAG